>NW_010190109.1:0-15491 GCF_000695765.1 Mesitornis unicolor
CTAACGTTCTGTGATTCAGTGATTCTGTGATAAGGGCCCTTTGATCTTGTGTACTTCCTGTTGGATGCTCCCATTTTTGTTTCAAGGAGGGCAGAGCCTATTCTGCCTCCTTGATACTCCTAAACCTTTCAATTTCCTCCTGTAGCTCCACCATCAAGCGGATCAGTTCATCCACTTGTTCACAACACAAATGAAACTTGAATGTGTTTTGATTTTAGCTGGTGAAAACTGACTTTTAAATGAAACATGTCAACTTTGATGAATTGGGATTTGACAAAAAAGATCCTATTTTATTAGAGAATTCCCAGGTAGATGTAACTCAATGCTTCAACCAATAGTACAGTGTGTACTGAAGAAGCTGTAACATAAGCCAGATGTATTTATAAGAGAAATGGAAAATTACCTGTTAATGTGTATGTTTCATGACAAGGATCAGCTGGAATTTCATATGGGGAATTTAGCACCAATGTCCTTTCTACTTGATCTAAGCAACAATGTTTTAAATAAAAGAGGTTTGTTTATAGAGCTATATTTTTTTCTTTTTAGAAGAAACATGGTCTAGCACACCAAATAAATGTTTATTGGAGGAAAAATGTGGGAGAAAAAGGAATTGAAAGAAGGAGGGAATGAATATTTACCCTTTGCAGTTTCTTGATCTTTACAGTCTTACAGTTTGTAGAGTTAGTTAAGGGGGAATTTATTTTCCCAAAAAATTAATAGTGAAATTAATGTATTCAAACATCAGCCATCTAGGTAGCAGTGTCTCAAAACTTAGCTAAGATCCTTGTAAAATAATCACCTCATGACCTGGGTTGAGCTAAATAGAACTAATTTTCCATTTAGTGATTTTACTTTTCAGCTCAGTCTCTTCTAAGTGGCTGGACTGTCTGAAACTAATGGCATGTTTTTCCAGACAGTGCGTACTTCTGCAAGTGAAAGTGCTTGTATGTTATGTAAGCATCACAAGGCCACTGTCTCACCATGGGTGCTGTCTCTGCACCTACAGGGAGGACCAGACTCAAAACTGACCAACTAGGTACTCCATCCCACATATATCATACTCAGTATAAAGCTGAGAGATCATGAGGATCTCAATCCTTCTTAGCTCCCTTCCATCCTGCTCAGCTCTTACAATGGCTAAGTTTGAGCAGAATCGTGCTACTTTGTCTGCCTATGATCCTGATCCATGTGTTCCTGAACCCAGTTCCTGCATGCTGCTCGCACCTGCTGCAGGGTCCAGACTGGGACTTATCCAGTATCCTGCTCCACAGAGCGTCTGACCTAATCATCATCTGGGGGACGGGGTGGCGAGTGGGAATGGAGAGAGGATTTTATATTGGTTTTTTATATATATATTTGTACATATCTGTATAAATTTTATTATTTTCCTGTTTACATTATTATCCTGTAGTATTAGTGTTATTGTTTTCATTAAATTTGTTAGTTTTCTTTTCCAACCCATGAAGTCTCTCTCCCTTATTTTCTTTCTCTTCTCTTTTAGGGAGGGTGGAGAGGCTAACAGAAAGCATCTGTCCAGGATTTAGTGGCCAGCCCAGCCCTAAACCACACCACCTCTAAAGGGCAATTCTTCTGAATGATGCAAGATAACCATCATAGAATCCAAAACTTGTCTGCTGGATAGGCCTATTTCTGCTCACTGAACTAGAAGAGGAGCAGGCCATGACTAAATCACACTGGGTAACACCACTGTTATCTAAATGGTGAGTGGTGCTGGTACACGAATATGTCTGAATATGGGCTGCATTGGATCAGTCAGCTGGACCTTCAGGTCAGTCAACACACTCCTTCCATGGACTCTTCAAAGTGAATCTTAGTGTACTTGTCGCAATATTTCACTTCAACTTTAAAAAAGAAATCAAATAGACATTTCTGCAGAAAATGCTTAGATTCAGAATGCCAAGGAAACATAGAGAGATCAACTCTATTCTTTCTCAAACAAACAAACTAACAAAAAAGACAGCAAAAAGGATTATGGGTTTTGGGTGGGGTTTTTGTTTTTCGAGGATGTGGGATTTGTAGGTTTTTTGGGGGGAGTTTTTTTATTGTTTTTCATAGAATCATAGAATACTAGGTAGGAAGGGACCACAAGGATCATCCAGTCCAACCTCTTAAGGTAAAAGTATAGTTTAAATGAGAGGATTCAGCTCCCTGTCAAGCTGACTTTTAAGACTTTTAAGCTGAGTTTTAAGCAGAAACCAAGAAAAACTTAGCCCACTTTTTTTTTCCTTTGTAGAAGACAAAAATGAAAAAAGCTAGGTTTTAATAAATACCAGAAATTCTATAAGATAAAGACAAAAACGATGGGTTTCCTTTTATTGGATTTTCTTTGGAAGTACATCATAATAACCAAAATATCCCAATTCTAATTAAAGAGACTTGATAGTGTGCTTCAAGTGGAATGCTCAAAGAGTTGTGAAGAATATTATTACCTTAATAAACAGTCAAGGCTATGGAAGAAATTATCTATTCTGTAGTTGGAGTACTATAACCACGTGCCCTGTTGTTTACTTATCAGCTGATGCTGTATCAAACCTGTCCTTCAGCCTGTATGCATCTTGTAATAAGTATTTTATCTGAATGAATCTTTATCCTGTAGTCTAAATAAATTCAACTTTATAAATAAGTTAAATCCTATTTTTGAAAGATGAATTTATTTACATCTATTCTTTTACAGCACATCACCGGAAAGTATTTGATACGATTTGAGAAAGAGAGAGCATACTGACTGCAAAAAACAGAATTATCACACAATAGCATTCCCATAAAAAGCTATCTTGTTCACAAACTTGTGCATTTGTGGGAGTGCTCTGTGCAGCCAGGAAATGTCACTGCAGATGAATTCTAAATAAAGTGTTCGTATTTCTTTAGGGACTTTCAGATCAGAAAAGGAAATGGAATATTTACAATTCAGTGCATAATTCATTTTCTGTGGGTAACTACCAGTTTTATTTCCACCCTCAGCCTGAATGCATTGAAGTCTTGTTAAAAAATAAAAATCATAAATATTCAGCTATAAACATGAAGACTAGGAGGCAGTAGTAGTAATAATAGCAACAATTATTATTAGTTTAATTATTTTTTTCTTTACCTATCTACATAAGATAAGATAAAAGAATAGAAATTTCTGACAGATATCTTACATTATTCTTTGAGGAAGAAATACGGTTAAGTAAAATGCTGCCATTTTGACATTGTTCAAATGTAGACTTTTACACCTGTAAATTGTGTATCTCTGATCCTATCACCCATTTTACCTCATGCAGGTGTCTCTGACTTCAGTAGAGCTCAGATTTTCATCTGTGTAACTGCATAACCATTTGGCCCAGCAATTGCCATTCTACCATGGCATTGGCATTGCACTGAGTAGAAACTGGGGTTTTTTTGTGAGTTGCTGGTACAAAGCTTAGTAAAGCAGAGCCCTAATTCCTGGCCTGTATGCCACCTCAACAATGATAATGCACTAATAATTAATCACTTTTATGTTTATTCAGTTCTTTGAGATGAAAGCTGAAGAGTGTTGTATGTGTGCAAAATACTTATATATTTCTTTTTCCTCTTTGGGGGAAAAATGTTGCAAAGGTCGTCTCATCTCACTGCTAAACTGATATACAGCAGATAAAAAGTTTCTGTCTGATTTCATGCCTGTCATAGCCCCTATATCACTCTACATTTATGAAATATTTCAAAGTTGCGTTCATTTCTATCCCAGTCAGATCTCAGAGAGGGCTTTGCACTTGATAACAGAATAAGGGCTGCCAAGATGCTTATAAGGAAGGAAATGGCAGGAGTGCATTTAACCTATTTTGAACAAATTGCATTGGCTGGCAGTCAAATGTCATATTGATTTTAACATTGCTCACTTTATAATTTGCTACATGGTCCTAGTCTAGCATATCTCACTGACCTTGTATCCCTGTGTTCCAGACAGCTTCAGGTTTACTGAGGTTCATTTCTAATGTTTTAATGATGGAATGCGCACTGCCCCCTCCTGAAATGCCAACAAAAGGCTGCCTGGTTTTTTTTGCCACACCAACCTTTCTTCCTTCAAATCATGTTGTCAGTGGTGTTGGACATATGCATGATTTTGGGGACTAAACTTTAGTGGTGTAGACGGCTCAGTTACACATTTTAAGACTGTGAATAGATATATCAATTAAGTTTTGGGCCATTCAAGAGGCTTATTGGATACTTCTGACTTGTAACTTCAACATCATAAAATCTTGTACCCAGTGTTTAGGTTCACTGAGCAATCACACTGTTAACAGAAGTTAAAAGATTTTTTCAAGTAATAGCTGTCTATTGAAACAGTCTATCAAAGTGTATTTGGAGGTATTCATCTTGCCTAACTTAGAATCATAGAATCATAGACTCAGACTCATAGAATCATAGAATCATAGAGTAAAATAAGTTGGAAGGGACCTTAAAGATCATCCAGTCCAACCCCTCTGCCATGGGCAGGGACACTTCACACTAGAACAGGTTGTCAAAAGCCCCATCCAACCTGGCCTAGAACACTTCCAGGGAGGGGGCACCCACAACTTCCCTGGGCAACCTGTGCCAGTGTCTCACCACCCCCACAGTAGAGAATTTCCTCCTAATATGCAGTCTAAATCTACTGTCTTCCAGTTTAAAACCATTCCCCCTCATTCCGTTGCTACCTGTCCTTGTAAAAAGTCCCTTCACAGCTTTCCTGTAGGACCCCTTCAGGAACTGGAAGGCTGCAAAAAGGTCCCACAAAAGCCTTCTCTTCTCCAGGCTGAACAGCCCCAACTCTCTCAGCCGGTTCTCATAGAGGAGGTGCTCCAGCCCTCTGATCAGCTTGTGGTCCTCCTCTGGACCCACTTCAACAGCTTGATGTCCTTCTTATACCAGGGGCCCCAGAACTGGACACAGTACTCCAGCTGAGGTCTCATGAGAGCAGAGTCGAGGGACAGAATCATCTCCCTCATTCTGCTGGCCACACTTCTTTTGATGTAGCCCAGGACATGGTTTGCCTTCTGGGCTGCAAGTGCGCATTGCTGGGTCATATTGAATTTTTCATCTACTGACACCTCCAAGTCCTTCTCCCTGGGACTGCTCTCAGGCCATTCTCTGCCCACCCTGTATATGTGCTTGGGATTGCCCCTATCCAGGTGCAGGACCTTGCACTTGACCTTATTGAACTTCATGAAGTTGGCATGGGCCCAATTCTCCAGCCTGTCCAAGTCCCTCTGGATAGCATCCCTTCCTTCCAGTGTCACAACTGCACTACACAGCTTGGTGTCATCTGCAAACTTGCTGAGGGTGCACTCAATCCCACTGTCCATGTTGCTGACAAAAATGTTGAACAGTACTGGTCCCAATACCAATCACTGGGGGACACTGCTCATCACTGATGTCCATTTGACACTAAGGCATTGACCACAACTCTCTGAATATGACCATCCAGCCACTTCCTTATCCAGCGACTGATCCATCCATCAAATCCAGGTTTCTCCAGTTCTGTGACCAGTGTGTCATGTTGGACAGTGTTGAACGTTTTTACAGGTCCATGTGCTTGATGTCAGTTGCTCTTCCCTTATCCACCAAAGCTGTAACTCCATCACAAAAGGTCACCAAATTGATGAGGCATGATTTGCCCTTGGTGAAACCATGTTAGTTACCACCAATCACTGCTTCCTCGTTCCCCCTTAGGAGAGTCTTCAGGAGGATTTGCTTCATGATCTTGTCAGGCACAGAGGTGAGACTGACTGGCCGATAGTTTCCTGGGTCTTCCTTTTTCCTCTTTTAGAAACTGGGGGTTATGTTTCCCTTTTCCAATCATCAGGAACTTCACCAGACTGCCACGACCTTTCAAATACGATGGATAGTAGTTTGGCAGCTTCATCCACCAGTTGTGTCAGGACCTGCAGATGGATGTCATCGGGTCCTATGGACTTGCGCACCCTTAGGTTCTTTAGATGGTCTCAAAGCTTGTCTTCACTTACAGTGGGCAGATCTTCTTTCTCTCAGTCCTTACCTTTGCCTTCTGTGACTTGGGCAGTGCAGCTAGAGCCCTTGCCAGTGAATACCGAGGCAAAGAAGTCAATCAGCGCCTCAGACTTCTCTGTGACTCTTGTGACCAGTTCTCCATCTTCCTTCTGGAGAGGGGTCACTTCTTCCATAACCTTCCTTTTATCACTGATGTACTTACAGAAAGTCTTCTTGTTCCCTTTTATGTCCCTGGCTAGATTTAATTCCACCTGTGCCCTAGCTTTCCTAATCTGATCTCTGGCTGTGTGGGCAACTTCTTTATAATCCTCCCAGCTAACCTGTCCTCACTTCCACTCCCTGTAGGTTTTCCTTTTGCACCTAAGAAAGTCCAAGAGCTCCTTGTTCATCCATGCACGCCCTCTGGCATTCTTGCCTGCCTGCCTTCTTCTAGGGATGCACTGCTCCTGTACTCAAAGAAGATGGTCCTTGACTATCAGCCAGCTCTCTTGGGCCTCTCTTCCCTCCAGGTCTATATCCCATGACACCTTGCTTAGCATAACCCTGAAGAGACTAAAGTTTGTTCTCCTGATATCCAGCTTCAGATGTCTAAAATTAGCTGTATAGTCTAACCTAACAAAATAGGTTTCTATGTTAGTCCAGGGAGGAACATCAAGACTCCAGAAGACAATTCATGCGTTCTCAGAAACTTGTCTTAGGATGAGACAAATTGTGCTGTTTGTCTCTCCCTCATTCACTAGATCTGCTTCAGACTTTGCAGCTGAACTTAAGAGACATTATTATCACCTTTAAAGCACACAAATCTCCAACTGAAATCCACTTTATGTCTTTAAAAATAAACTATAGAGCTTGTTGCAGTTCTTTGTTCTTATTATTTTTCTAGATCTGATATTTTTTGAGGATTTATTTGCTCAAAAACTATTCTCATTTATTGAATTAAGAGTAAGCCAATATGTAAATTGTAAGCATGCTTTTGTGATTTTATAGAAACAAACAAAAAACCTCATCCCTCAAACCAGAAACTGCAGTCCTCTCTGCAGAACTGCATCTGTTCACGCTGTAGTTCTTACTCTTCTTCTGCCCTCTCAGTTGATGGTCTACAAGTGTAACACAGAGAGCTTTTTTTTTTTTTCATGTGTGGTCAGAATACATTCTATTTTGGATTGTATCCTTGTCCTTTCTTAAACCTACTGTAAAGAACAAGTCTTTGCACTACCAGGAGGATGTGCAGAACAACATTCTAGGCCTTTGATAGCTCTAATTTCCTACCTTCTACTATGTCAGGTTGCCTGGAGGCTGTTGGAAAGTATTAACCTTAAGCAGTAACTCATATTAATCAATGACTGTACTAAAAGTTGAGGAAGATGTTGAAGATTCTCCTAACAATATGTCACATGCCTTCACTAATTAGATAGCCATGTCATTTGGCACATTCCTTTTGGACAGAGTTTTTTTCATGACATATTGGTAGACTATTTGATAGGAACATGACCATCTTCCATGTTGTATCTATCAAATGTATCTATCAAATATCCCACCCATTTCAGGTGAATTTCTTTATTTACCTTACATGTCTTCTCCAAGAGAAAAAGCTGTGGGTAGTTTCAGAGATTAATTATTGAATCCAGCTTCTGTGGTGACAAATATCTTTAAAAAGGATCCTGCTGCTTCCTGGTATCTTTATCTTCGTTCCTAAGCACTTGCCTTTTCTTTGAATATTATGACCATTTCTATTTGCAGAAATCAGTACAGACTGCTAAAGAGAGAGGTTTCTGATGACCAGAAAGCCTTGTTTCATACGGTCGCTTGTATTTTCTTGATATTTTTTATAGTACCATTTCTGTTTGAATATAGCTTTTTCTTTTTCTTTATGTTTACATGGTACTTGCTTTAAGTCAGTCTTTTGATCTCTGTTCAAACAGCACAATGATATTCTGGTACATAGAGCTGTTCTTAAGTATTGCCATAACTATTGCTAGAAAGGCAATATGGCAGTATTAATTCCTTAAAGAGCTAAACAAAATACTTAAGTGAATTTATTATCTTAGGCTCTCTTTCTATTCGTTTAAAGACTGCATGTCTTCTTTCTACATGGAATATATACTGAATCTATGCCAACAATGTTCCTCACATAGGTGTTCTGGTTTGGTGCCCTGAGTTTGGACCTTTGTTTTCTCCATAAAATATTTTACTGCTGCTTCTCTTCATCCAGTGATTTTTCTAAATGCATATGAAAATAACGCTATTGATTGAAGAGGCCTTTTGGTATAAGTAGGAAGATTCTACAGTGTTTTTTTACTTCTTTACCCATGTCCCATGGTGTTTGCGTCATGAATGCGCACCTGTTCCTTTATGCTTTGAGAGAGGTTTCTTGCACTAATAAACATAGAATAAGGAGAAAGATGTTGCAGAATATTTTAGCTTAAAATAGTAATGGACAGAAATTTTATGTTGACCAATAATAACCAGAGTTATGATCTACCTAATGTGGAAACATATATTTAGTCCTAGGAGATTAGTTGTCATAATAGTAGACAGATTAGGAAAAATATCTTTATTCTTTATCTTAGTAAATCAAGATTAAATTAATACAAATAAAACCTTTTTTTTTCAGTAGCTCTACTGAAGAAAGTATTTAGTTTCATACCTTCTTCAGTGTACATTGAAGTCTCATCTAAATGTTTCTTTCCTAGAGTGTCTTTAGCACTTATTAGGATAATTCTGTAATCAGACAAAGCACTTCTGCTGGATTTGTTAAGGATTGACTGCAAGTTACTAAATACGATTACTCACAAATATATATTTTTATTAATATTCCTTGGTGTGGGGTCTGTGATAAAGTTTTTAGTTGACTCAAACAGGTATTTTAGGAAAAAAAAAAAAATGTAACATTTAAACTGTTCCTGGATTTTACTTCTGTACTTCAAAACCCTTTGTCTGTATGTTTAATAATAGCCCTTTAAAAAAAAAATAAAAGGGCTTTAAAATGAAAATAGATAAATAAAGCATATTTTCAACACTTTTCTGCCAATGAACTAAGTTTGAGTTAGTGCTGGAATAGTCTGCTAATCTGAAAAATAAATTTCTTAGCAATGAAATCACAATTACTAGCTATATAGCGAATGTATTTTAAAATAATCCACCTCTCCCACTTAACTAATTGCAAAAAAATTGTGGCTAGAAAATTTGCAGAATCAGGGAGCACTATGGACTTCTGATTTATCAGGGCCTTCAAGTGGGTTTTTGAATTCCACAACCCTTAACATAAGTTTAATTGCTTCCCTGAACCAGGGCCTGAATCATGACTCACACCTATTCTTTCTCTACCTGCATCAGCACTGAAACGTCAGGTGCATTTCTACTTACAATTTTTTGTGACACCAACAACATGTGAATAGAATCTCTGCAGGTACATTTTTTTCCCTTGCCTTCAAATAGCTTTCATCAAAAAGGCTGAATCAAATAACAATCCAAAATAATGCAGATATTTGTTTATCTTACCCTAAGAAGAAATAAAACACACATTTATACACTCTCAGAGACACACACAGATGTGCTAAAGGAATGAAGTGCTGCCTTCATTGCCAATGACAAAGAAACCAAATGGATTGCTAAAAGCAATATAGCCTCTTCTCCCTCTGCAAGAGGAAATGGCTGTAGATTCTGTATGTTATCTGCCTAGAAAAAACTTAATATGCTTTCTCTGTCTTGCTCTTTCCCCTCCTCTCTCTCCCCTTTTTCTCTTTCAGTTTATCAGTTCAACACATAGCAAATGTGACGTCTCCTCAATATATCTTCTTTTCGGATTTCATTGACCTATGACCCATAATGTCCCAATTTACTTCAAGTACTTTTATTTATGCCATTCCTACAACCTATACATTTTGATCTAAGAAATAATATTCTCTCCTCAGTGCCTATGGAGCACACTTTGCAGGTACCATCAGTTCAGAAAAAGCAGTCACCCAATATATGAGATTGTGACAAGGTATAATGTAATGGTAGTTATGTGAACCTCCAATAAACTAGTGGTACTTCACAGATTACTTGGAGAGAAAGTCTTTTAGCGTGCTTGAAGAAGTATGAAATGAATTTCATTTCCTTCTCATTTGCCTTGCTTTTGAAAGGTTTCATGCAAGATATGTGACCAACTATTATAGTACTAATCCATCCATGACAGAGCTCAATTTTCCCTGAGAATTTACTTCTGAATGGGCTGCAGAAAAACTTGAAAGCTCAAAATTAAAGTACACTGAACAGAGCAACTACTGAGCTGTGGGCAGCTGTCTGTCAAGAAAAACCAGTTGGAACAAAAATGTAAATTAGATTTTATTTTTATTTATGTTTTTAAAGCAATCTGCAGAGGTAAAGTTTTACAGCCCTGTATGTAAACAAGGGCAACGAGATGGAAGTGATGACAAGCTGCTGTTGTGAGTTATTCTCATTAAAGTAAATATATAAAAAAAAAGGACCATGGGTTGCTGACAGTTTTAAAACAGAGCACTGTACTGCATTTAGTGAACCATTATGAGCAGAAAGTCTGTGGTAATTCAGACACTGCTTTTATTTTTTTTTTTTCCCTTCATGTCACTAGCCAGATAACTTCAGCATGTCATAGCCACAATTCTTGATTAGGGTCTTGAAAGTGGCTAAAATGGATCTTAAACTACACAGTGCAATTTAAGATATAAAAAAACAGTGCTCAAAACAGAAAAGCCAGCCAGCTACTGTGAAGGCACAGCCAAGGATATGTTGGGGTAGAGATGCAGTACTTGCCTACCCCGTAATGGAAACAGTGCACGTTGCACCATGTGATGCAGAAAGGAAGCCTGCCATCCTTCCCACTGCTGCTTCTTGTCAGAGGAACAAGGATGAGAGGGAAGATAGACGGGATGTTGGTTTGGGAAGGTGGCATGTTCAGCCCATTCTACATCAGGGAAGACATTGCATAAGGGGATTTTAGATGTGACTTCTTTAATTGATGCCAAAAGTTGGTCTTGCTTCAAATACAATGGGATCAAGGCAAATGAATAGAAGGATGATTTCATACACCTGCTTCCCATCTACATAGTTTATATAGATTCATGTGAAACTCATGGTGGGTTTTCTTTTTTTCTTACTGTGGATGCTGAAATGTAGACATTTCTACATGAGGTAGTCATCTTGACCTTGTCAAGGGGGATAATCAGACCTTTTTAGAGCATGGTCTGTTTGACCCACCTCAGATGTGGGGCAAAGATGTTGTTTTAAAAAGTGTCATTATTCTTCACGTGATGTGGAGGAGTCTGGGTGATTAGCTCAGATGGAGATCCCTACATGTAAGCAAAACAATCTGGTCCTGATGTGAATCCTTACACTAGCAATGTAGTGATCCTCAATATGCTACTGCCTGTACAAGAGGGCTAATTTCTTCACAAATATTGACAAATTTAATCTTGCCCTAAAAAGCTCTCTAGTTTGACTGTGAAAAGAACTATTTCTGTGACACATATGATTACATTCTACCTCTGCCCTGCAGCAAAACTGCAAACATTTGTGAATTTGCCTGAGGCAAAAAGTCACCCTTTCCCAAATTACATGTTGCCTTCAACATCTGATAATCACTGCCCTGGAGAATGAAAGGTGAAATGGAAGGATATTTGGTGAAACCAGAAAAACATGAGATTCCCTCCCACCAGACAAAATTGCAAAGACAGATAGGATAGATCAGTAAGACTGCAACAATTTATGCCAGTAGAGAATATGACCCAGAACCCATTTCTCAATTATTTTTTTTCAGTAAATGTTACAGCTAATACAACTTAGAAGAGTAAAGTATGTCTATCCCCTTGTCACTGTATGACGTTGAAGAAATATTCCTGAAAATATTTTTCAAGGTTTTGACAAGTACATTGTTTTCAGATCCCTACAGAAAATTTTCAAGTTATTGGCCACAGGGAAGCTCACAGCATATACAAAATAGTTATCCAAAAGTTTAGCCAGTAATGCAAGAACTTCACTGGAAGGAGTGAACTTTTTGTGAAGTTGGTCCATACATCAAAAGTCATGTCAAAATTCTACAAACTGAAGTTGAAATAATTACTACCAGTCACACGATTGATCCCAAAAATATCTAGAAGATTTAATGTAAACACTTTTTTTCCCCATGCAAGTGATTTACATGCTGTCCAGTACACAGTTATACTTTTCTGTATTTAAGTCTAGATACTTTTCTACATCTAATTTCATCGTATCACAGTTCCACTCACGTGCATACAGGCATCATTTAATAAGTCTTATTATTTTTTAATTTATTTTAATTTTTTTTTATACTAACACAAGGAATGGCAAGCACACACCATCACTGGTTTATATTGCCTATATTAACATGTACCCCATAAAGATCCTCCTCATGAAAAAGTTCTTAAAGAACAATTTAAAGGGAGCCATTCTAATCTTCCTTTCTTTAAAAATTAAGTATTTTTACAAAGATGTTGGTTATTTGTATTTAAAAGACATAGGTTTTCATGAAAGGTCTTAATATTGTACTGGAAAGGCATCTCTATTAAATCAGAAGTTAAAAATCCCAATTATTTTTAAGATTCTGAGGTCCTAGTAAAGATATCTCTCTCTTTTGGTTTGCAGATAGCTTACATCATTGGCAATAAAGACTTACTTCATTTTATGATAAAGTATGTTATTATTAAAATACAGCTTGGTCTGCCTGAGTAAAACCATCCACATCTCAAAATATTTGCTCTCCTTGAAGGGAGGATACATCCTACTTTTCCTTTCAGGGTGCTTTACATTTATCATCAATGTTTCAGGATCTCAGCTATCAGCCTCTATCAAATGCAACACTGTTTTTGCTGTAAAGGAGAAGAACTTGCCAGGTCTCCAGCAGCAACCGTGTCCTGAGATTTCACTGGGAAATGATGGTTTAGGACCTGCCGTGCTGGATCTGTGCTGATTCATCCAGTCCAGTGTCTTACCTTCATTAGTGGCTGGTGCCCGGGACTCAAAGACTGATGCAATTGGTGCTCCTGGAGGTGCATCTTTGCAGAAAAAGAGCTTCTGACTTCCCAGAGTCTCTACTCTGGGAAAAGAATGACAGACTTGAATTTTCTCTCCTCTCTTCTATTTATAATCCAGGTTGAGGACTTACATTTAGCAACTTCTCCCTTTGATCAGTACCTGAAGACAGAGGAAGGCAGAAAAGCAAGCAACTCTCTTGGAAAAAAAAAAGTATAGGAAGGAAAATGCGTCTGTCTAAAATCCCATTTATTTGAATACAGAAGTAAAATTATACTAAGTTCTTGTGGAAACAAATAAATATTTCCTCTAACAATTGGCCTTTTTTTTCATTGTATATTACTAAATTCTGTTTACAAGTTTCTGGGGTGATAGGTTATCATACAGTGACCTTTAGTGACATCATATACACTGTAGAGTTCAAACCCCAGCTGAAGAAGTTACTCTACATCATGCCATCTCTGTTTTTGCTATGAATAAAAGATTTTTGGCAGCAGAAACCTTTTTAGATTTTTGGCATTTTCAATTATTAGTCTAAACTAGACATTTGTGGCCACTTAGGGGCAAGGAGAGTAAGAAAATCCTCAGAGATATACACTAGTTCTGCTGCACAGATAGGCCATGTGATGCTGTTGAGCTGTTTTGGCTCTAAATTTTGCTACCAAAAAAATTCTTAAATTTATCCTGTCAGTTTACATTTTTCCACTATCATGAATCACATTTTTACATGGTCATGATGAAATATATTTTCCCTTTTTTCTGAAGTAGCTTTTTGTGTTGGATTATAATTTTTGCAATTGTGTGTTAAGCAAGATATATTTAAATGAAAATATTTTCAGGGGCTTTTAATAAAAAAATTAAGACCTTCCCTTTGCAGGTTTTGTTCCCATCTCCGCTTTGCTCCCTGCTTCTCTGTAGAAGATGAATTCTCCCATAAATTGCAGAATGATTGTGAATTTCAAATTCTTTTAAATTTCTTGAGGAATCATTCATGTATTTCTTTAATTCGTGTCTTTCTTTTATTCCATCACTGTGAAAAACTCAGTCTTTCTTAGACTGTAAAACACAGTGGTTATCAGTGGAAGATATTAATGATTTAGCTACCAATGGTTAAGCAGTTTGAAATGCATTATGTAATGGAGCATCTACAACAGCAGAAGTAGTGCATTCTCCCTTTTCCATTGAGAGTCGTTATATGTTTGCACACTTGTGAAAGACAAACATAAGTTTACACAGGAGTAAGTGGATGAAACATAATGCATTGTGATTTTTGAGGACTTTTCTAAGCCTAAATTACTTAAGATCTAACAACAGTCACCCTTTTGCTTATACAGGCACCATAATAGCTAAAATTAAAAAGTCTCTCCTCAGATCATGAAGGTGTTTCATCTGAAGCTTAAACACTGAGCTGGGATATGATAGAACTTTATTAATTCCCAATTATGCCATAAAAATCTTTGAGTCATTGGAACTGGAAATAAATACACGGTGGAAGATTCAGCTAGATACATGAGGGATTTCCATTTTACCTACACACTACGTGAAGATGGTCAAGCTTGACCATGGATGATCAGTATGGTTTCCAAGCTCTTCAGAGTAAGGGAAAATGTATATAACACTGCCTTAGATCCAAACACAGGTTTCTCACTAATTTTGACACAAACTGCTTTCAACAATGAACTAAATTAGTCATGATTTGGAAAATTCAAAAGGAAACAACTTTTATGTTTACCTAGTAAAGCAGCTCTGAGAGAAAGAAAAAAAAAAGAAAAGAAGAATATTTTCTTGGGGTTTATGCCATTTATTTAAATCCTACATTTCCTACTACATTAAAAAAAACCCCAAACACAAACAAACAAAGAAAAACAAAACACAAAATCCAAAACAAAACAACAACCTGAAAACAACAAAAAACCCCCACAAATTTACATTTTGTAAATTTTTTCCTGAAATACATCCCCATAAGGAAAGAAAAAGTGCCAACACATTATTTTTAAATAAAATATTAGAAACATACACCAGGAAAAAAAACAATGAAAACCACAAGAAAACCCAAAAACCATCTAACAAATGTAATGTGAATTTTGTCTGACTTTAAACTACTTGATACTTGTTTTGATATGGCTGGAAAAAAATAGGATGGAAAATAATGACACACAGACCACTCAGGTGTGTAACTCGATGAGATATTTTAAGGAAAAAAATAAACAACAACAAATAAATAAGAGTTATTTTTGCTTGCATGTGTGAGACACAAAGCATGTGTCTTTGAAAATTTAGTTCTTTAATCTCTTTATGTATAACTTCATTGTGTTCTGTGAAATGGTAATGTTGTCTCTCCCAGCTTTGTGTTCTAACAGAATAATTTCTGTGTTTAAGCAGCACTTAGAAAATGAGACCCTGGATTTAAGACCTTGGGCTACTACTATGAGGAAAAGAATTTTGTAAGCAAATCCAGGTGGGAATCTGTTATAGCCATTGTCTGTCTC
>NW_010190109.1:15509-18512 GCF_000695765.1 Mesitornis unicolor
CAGGATTATTTATCTTTCAGCACAAACTTTGGAAGCTTTTTTTTTTCTCTGCAATGTCTTTTTGTATTTTTGTTCATACGTCAACGCCTAGACCAGCATGTTTTTATTAATCATAAGAATTCCTTGAGGTCTTCCAATATGAGATATGTTTGAAAAATAAAATTTATTTAATTTTATTTGATGTATCTATTATTTAATGGAAGCTTGAAAAAAGTGGCTAAGTTTTTCTAGCATGGTAAAACAGATATTTAAGGAAACATAATTTCAGACTCTATGGTTTTATTGTAGTTCCTACCTACTTGTAGTTTTGAAGCTAGTATTGGTGCTGTGTCTAGAAATCTATTGATAATCATGTATTGACATGAGGTTAAAAAGAGAACTAAGAACTTGCAAATAAATGTGACAGAAGAGGGAAGAAGAAAGTGGGAAAAGACTAAAACATGTAAGTATATAAACTGGCAGCAAAGAGAAAGGACCAGCGGAAACAGGCAGCTCATAGGAACTCATGCTGGGGCTTTTGTTACAGAAGGAAGAGCCTGGAAAACAAACACAAACAAAGTCTGCACTCAGTGTGTGCCTTTAAGCCATTGGCATTAATTAAGATTCTATGGCTTACAAACAATTATGACATAATTAAAGTAGGATTCTTTCTGTAGCAAAACAATAAGAAATGACTTTTAGAAACTGTGGGAACTATTAAAACCTCACATCGGTACCAAAATGAGCAATATTTACTAGTATTAGCACTACTAAAATGCCTTTTGAAGACAAACTTAGGCAATTATTACTCAGAAAAACTCACACATTGAGATGTAGAACAGTGACAATTAAATCCCTTTCTCTATATATCTCTGGTTTTGGTGTTTGACAGAATGGAGTCTTTAAGAGAATCTATTTTAATGGTTTTGAATTAGCAAGGTTTTCAAAGAGAGAGTGCATTTAGCAGGAGTTTGATATCTACTGAAAGCTTTATTATTGGTATTATTCTATAAGTTAGGGAGCTGTTTTAAAGGCCCATTCCACAGAGACATACCCATGATGTCTAAGTACTGTAATATCTTGGAAAATTTGAATATTGAGTATTTAGACTCAGTCTCCATTAATTGTAGGAAGTTTGGAGCATAATATTAATTATATTATTCTTCTTAATTTATTCTATTGAGATTAAAGGGGGGGAAAGGTTACTTCTACCTTTAAATAAAGTTTTGTTTTGTTTGATATTGTAGATATCAAAAGAAAATAATCACACCACTGCATTATTGGCTAAAGAAAATTTTGAGAAACGAAAACAGAACCAACAAAAGTACACCTTAAAAAAAAACCACAAAAAAACCCAAACAACCAAACAAAAAACTCCAAACAGATAAAAGAAGCAGCAAAGAGAAAAAGAGTGATTTGACTTGAAATGAGTGGTCTACTAAGCTCAGTGTTCAGAAGCAGAAAAAATCAGATTTCTTGGTCATGATCTTTTGCTCATTAAAATATAATATTCAACTTTGGAATGTAACTCCATTACAAGAGAGAAAATATTATTCTTCATCCTTATTTAAAAAATTATAAATTTCCTAGCATTTCTTGGAAGGGCATCAGTGATTCCTGTTTGTGATTGACAGTGAGAGAACATCTCTATTGCACGTATTATTACAGGGGATTTGTCACTAGATGCCATGGCATGGTCTTTCCACAATAAAATTCTGTCCTTGACACTGTTTATTCATTCTGCATCAATTTAATTAAAGAGATGTGCAATATAATTTAAGTAGGTGCATGCAAATTTAGGTTATATAGAAAAGAAAAAGGTCAAAATTTTGTATGAATAATAATATTTTTTATTACATTTATCCATAAATGAGAGTGAAAAGTGTAGATAAAAATAATTATAATAATAACTAAAAATACAAACCCATACTTCTGAAGTTAAACTTGGTGGAATTTCTGTAGCAAAATATTTTTATAACTATGATTTATGGAAAATAATAAAAAATGTTCATATACAAGTCTTTGGGTCACGTTGATTTGAATTTTCCTGCTTCTCGAAACAAAGATTAAGTGATTAATTTCATGTCAGTTGAAAGTCAGAAAGTATTCATCTCAGCTGCCCTGCAACCAGTTGCTGTAAAGTTCACGACAATCTTAGTCTGGATGAGCTGGCATCTTCTGCTGAATTTTACATCCTGTGATACATTTTTACCTTCAGTCCCAATCATGGGAGATTTGCTCCAAATACAGACATGAACCATAGTTACATGAAACATCCATTCTGAAAATCTCATCAGAAATTACCTTGACTTAAGTGGATTCTGGTCAATTTTGAACAAATTGACAACTTGATACTTACAAAGCATTTTAATAGTTTAACTATATGCTTCAACAGAAGAACAGATATGAATATAATGAATGAAAGTTCTGATTCTCAGTCATTTACACACTATGCTATTTCAGGAATTGTATCTTTATCATGAAAAACCTACTCTACACAAATACACACTATAGAATAAGATAATAACCTCATTTTGTAAGGGTTTTAAACCCTAATACCGAGGGCATGTTATCCTGCAAAAACAGCTGAAACTAACTGAATTTAATCAGAAGGTCCTATTTCATCACAAAAGGCTAGATGGCTTGTGCATATACCTTGAATGAGATTGCTGGTCCTATCAGCTTTGCATTTCAAAACAGCAAGATCAGGTAAACCCCTGTTTGAAATTCATGGCTAGACAAAACCCATATTAGGTACATACAATTTCATAGGCTCTAACTCAAGTAGATGCTGACCTATCTGGATCCTCATGTTTCAATCCACCAGGTAATAACAGAATCACAGAATCACAGAATCACAGAATCACAGAATCACAGAATCACAGAATCACAGAATCACAGAATCACAGAATCACAGAATCACAGAATCACAGAATCACAGAATCACAGAATCACAGAATCACAGAATCACAGAATCACAGAATCACAGAATCACAGAATCACAGAATCACAGAATCACAGAAT
>NW_010190109.1:18524-33532 GCF_000695765.1 Mesitornis unicolor
GAATTTTTTCCTTATGTTTACATGGAACCTCCTATGCTCCAGCTTGCTCCCATTGCCCCTTGTCCTGTCATTGGCTATCACTGAGAAGACACTGGCTCCTTTCTCCTGACACTCCCTCTTTACAAACTTATAAACATTAACGAGGTCACCCCTCAGTCTCCTCTTCTCCAAGCTAAGGAGACCCAGCTCCCTCAGCCACTCCTCATAAGGGAGAAGCTCCACTCCCTCCATCATCTTTGTGGCTCTGCACGGGACTCTTTCAAGCAATTCCCTGTCCTTCTTGAACTGAGGGGCCCAGAACTGAACAAAATATTCCGAATGTGGTCTCACCAGGGCAGAGTAGAGGGGGAGGAGAACCTCTCTCGACCTACTCACCACCCCTCTACTGATACACCCCAGGATGCCGTTGGCCTTCTTGGCCACAAGGGCACATTGCTGGCTCATGGTCATCCTGCTGTCCACCAACACCCCCACGTCCTTTTCTGTCTGGCAGCTTTCCAGCCACTCAGCCCCAAGCCTGTAGCGCTGCATGGGGTTATTTTGACTGAAGTGCAGGACCTGGCACTCTGTCTTGTTGAAGCTCATCCGGTTGGCCTCAGCCCATTGATTCAGCCTATCCAGGTCCCTCTGCAGAGCCTTCCTATGCTCAGGCAGATCGACACTCCCTCCCAACTTAGTGTCATCTGTCAGCTTACTGAGGGAGCACTCAATCCCCTCATCCAGATCATTGATAAAGATGTTAAACAGGACTGGCCCCAAAACTGAGCTCTGGGGAACGTCACTTGTGACTGGTTGCCAACTGGATTTAGCTCCATTCACCACAACTCTCTGTGCTCAGCCATCCAACCAGTTTTTAACCCAGCAAGGCATATGCCCATTCCAGCCATGCCCAGCCAGCTTCTCCAGGAGGATGCTGTGGGAGACAGTGTCAAAGACCTTGCTAAGGTCCAAGCAGACAATGTCCACAGCCTTCCCCTCGTCCACCAAGCAGGTCACCTCATCATAAAAGGAAATAAGACGAAATAAGATTAGTCCAGCAAAGGGCACACACTGGCATTGGTGTTTCTCATCAGCCCATCCCTTTTTCAGAGACCATAGCCTCCTGAGACTTATTCCAGCATCAGCAATGATGTTTTTGCTTTTTGCAGATACAAAAATGTTTTGTTTCAGTTCTGCTCCATATATCTGAAACATGGAGCTTCCTTACTCAATCAAGGAACTCGGTATAATAGAATTTTACTATTTTCCACTTTGTCTTATCCATCATAAATCCTTCTTGTTTAAAGTGTTAATCTGGCAAAAGTAGTGGATCTAGTTTTGTTATCATTGATAATTAGGAAATTAACAAAGTCAGCAAAAATACTGCTGCTAATATATAACATGGTCTAAAGACTAATAGATGACCTTATTATCTTACCAGCGTACTAAAAAACGTAGTGTGCTAGTGTGGTTAGCATTTCCTCTTTCCTTTTTTTTTTCCCCCTTTTTTGTTCCCTGACTGAAACAACAAAGTCCTGAAACTTTCTTTAGATGGCTGGGTAAATTCACAGATACTATTTTTCCTTATTATAAAAGGAGGAAAAAAAATGTATATTATGCAGAGTTCTTAACAACATAAACTATTTCTGAAAAAATTCCATTGCACCATAAACTTGGCTGGGGATAGTGTATAGTGTCTGGATCTAAAATAAATTACTCTACAAATTCAGATAGTAGATCATTTCTAAGGCAATGGTTATTAACGGTAGATTAAGCATAGAGCCTTCTCTGAAAGGGCTGCTCCCCAGAGTTGTTCCCCAGGGCTCAGTTTTGAAGCCAGTTTTGTTTAACATCATTATCAATGATCTGGATGAGGGAATCGAGTGCACCTTCAGTAAGTTTGTAGACAACACAAAGTTGTCAATCTGCTTAAGGCTAGGAAGGCTTTACAGATGAATCTAGACAGACTGGATCGATGGTCCCAGGCCAATTGTATGAAGTTCAATAAGGCCAAGTGCCAGGTCCTGCACTTGGGTCACAACAACCCCATGCACATTACAGGCTTGGGGAAGAGTGGCTGGATAGCTGTTCAGCAGAAAAGGATCTGGGGGTACTGGTTGACAGCCAGCTGAATATGAGCATGTAGTGTGCTGAGGAAGCCAAGAAGGCTAACTGCATCCTGGCTTGTATCAGAAATAGTGTGGCCAGCAGCAGCAGAGAAGTGATTGTCCCCCTGTCTGATGAGGCTGCTTCTCAGATACTGTGTTCAGTTTTTGGACCCTCTCTACAAGAAAGTCATTGAGGTGCTGGAGTGTGTTCTGAGAAGGGCAACAAAGCTGGTGAGGGTTCTGCAGCACAAGCCATATGTGGAGTGGCGGAGGGTGTTTAGCCTGGAGAAAAAGAGATTGAGGACTTATTGCTCTCTACAACTACCTGAAAGGAGGCTGCAGCGAGGTGGACATCAGCCACTTCTCCTGAGTAAGTGATAGAACAAGAGGAAATAGCCTCAAGTTGCACCAGGGGAGGTTTATGTTGGGTATTAGAATTTTATTTTTTTTTTTCAAGAAATGAGTTGTCAAGCATTTGACAGACTGCCCAGGGAAGTGGTGGAGTCACCATCCCTGGAGGTATTTACAAGGTGTGTAGATGTGTCATTTAGGGACATGGTTTAGTGGTGGACTTGGTAGTGTTAGGTTTGCAGTTGGACTTGATGATCTTAAAACTCTTTTCTAACCTGAATGATTCTATGATTTTATGAAATAATGGCTGTATTAATGGGCTACCATAAACTGGGCGTATAAATATATGTCTAAGAATTACGCATACTCCTCTTATTTATTAAACTTAAGATCCATTCTCATTTCATTCTTCATAGTAAGATTATTCATTCTTTTCTTCTTTTTTTTTTCTTTTCTCCCACTTAAGAAGATTTTTTCAAGAATTGTCTTAATATATATTTAATGACCAAAGTAATCATGTGATCTCAGAAGGAAGCTTGTCTTGTTACTAGAATGGGATGTCATGGCCATAAAATATTGAGGTGATTCCAATGTACTAAAAAGTATACTTCAAAGATGACAACTTTCTCTTTTCTGTGCACTTGTAACTTCAGCTAATAGAAATCTACAAGAGCATAGGAACCAAGACTTTGACATTTACAATATTTTTCAGAGTAAGTGTCATACCTGGGTACAAATTTTTCCTGTTGTTTTCCTGCTCATATTTTCTGTTTGATCTCCACTTGCCAAGGTGATGAGTTCTCTTTAAAAGTGTCCCATTTGAGCCCACAGCCAAATAAAAGCTAAAACAAACCATGTTGAAACTCTTCTTCTATCTCTGCCTTTATGTGATGCCTAGAAAATTATGTGCCAGAGAATTTCTGCCCTTGGCTTCTGAAGTTCATTCAGTACCTGGCTCATCATTCTTGTGAAAGAGTATATTAAAACATACAGAGCAGGAGTACATTAGCAATCATAATTTCTTTCAGATACTAAAGGTAGTTCATTTTGTTGGTGCAAAAGCCTCAGGTGTTAAGTAGGTGGTATAAAAGCTGGAAAAAGAACCCCATAAATAATTAAAAAATAATAATTAGTCATAGCTACATGGAGGTTTAGCAGTAATTTCCATAAATGGAAATCCTGCATATTGGGTTAGCTGATGTGACTTTTTTCTGTGATAAACCATAAAACCTCAGATTCAACAATTTTCATAGCTAATGTTTTGCATATCCTGTAATATAATGTATTTTTTTAAATTACTACAGATGGGAAAATGCAATGGCTCATGAAATTAGTGAGAGAATATAAGGCCTTTGGATCAAATCTGCTCTTACACAAGTATAAGTTCGTAACTGTGAGGCTGCAAACTCCAGTCCTCTGGAATAAGGCAGAACTTAAACCTTAAACCTTGCAAGAAACCTTGCAAGAAGTTTAGTAGGAAAAAATGTAAGAAGAAATACAGTTTCTGCTGATCCTCTCTGCATTGTTAAGAAGCAGAGCCCCAGCCATTTCCAGCAGAAACCGAAGCCTGGTGAGAACTCTCTTTAGGTAACCTGGCAGAGGTCTCTGAATCAGAGCACTGGCAGAGGTTGCTCAAACATGGTTGAATTCTTTCTTGTCAGTTCTCCTTACAGGTGGCGCAAGGTCTGGAGAGATAGAAAGATATATGTCAGCTAGTGTCTATAGTGGTAGTTTTGGGTTGAATTGAGTTTCCTTTACTCAGCCTGAAAAGCATCACAAATACTGCAAACTTGGATCTGGCTTAAACACAGGAAGCAGATTTTTTGAATGCTCATCTGCATTTCAATATAGCTGGATTTGCTGGCACCAAAGGGAATTTATTTTTTTGTTGATTTTAAGGAAAAGTGTTGACATTGGACACTATTTTTTTCAAAACATCTATCACTCTGCATTATATCTCTTATTGTTTGTTTTTTTTCTCATGAGACTTAACAGATCTTTTGGTTTGTAAGAATTCCTTCATTATCAGAACTAAGAGATATATAGGAAGGAGAAATATTAATTGTTGCCACTGTTTTGCTTTAGCAAATGCAATATTACCTTTTGAAAGCATTTATAGAAATTAAAGAATCTAATTATATAACCTAATAGTGGCTACTGAGTGGCCTTTATGAAATCCTTTTCACAGTTCTTTGGCTTGAAGGCATATGCTCATGTTAAGAAGAAACATACTGCTGTAATTAGGTCTAATTGGAGTCCTCTAATGCTATGGGCCTGGCTAAGTCCCTCTGAAGTCAAAAGAACTCAGCTGAAGGAGAGACTTTGGATCATGTTGTAGCTCAACAGAGAAGTCAGCTTGCAAGTCTTCCCATCCACTGCTTTGCAAGTCTTTCATTCCCCATGGCTGTGAAGCTCTTCACCAGCCCTAAGGAAAGATCTGTGAGTAGTGAATGAAAGAAGAAAGACAGAGGTAATACTGGCAAAGATTAACGCACTGGTTCTTACCCATTTGAAAACATAGTCTGAAAACCTACTTCAGTTGTCCTAGACCAAATACGAGCTACAGCATCCCCACCACATTTCTGTATAAAGCAGTGCAGCATCGTGTAGTTTTCTGTAAAGAACTGTTTAGAATGTTCCATTTGAGGAAGAAAAAAAAGATTGGAAAGATAATGGTACAGAACTGCATTCCAAAAGAAAAAGTTCTTTCCAGAAAAGAAGAGAAATGTGTTGCTGGAAGAAGGCCACGGGCGACTTCGTCCAGCTGTACAGAGCAATATGAACCCTGCTACTTCAGGAGCTGGCATTCATCATCCGTTTAAAAAAATGTACAAAGAGAAAAAAAACCAAAAAGATATCTGAGAATTGAAACAAACAGAGTCTAGAAAATGTTGATTGTGTCATCAGTTTGATTCACTTAAAAAGAAAATGCAACAGCTCCTGCAATAACTGTCATTCCTTTCATCAACACATGCAAGGAAAACAGGAGATTTCTTTGTCTGAAAAATGCATGCAAACACATACACACAAACAAGTTAACAAGGCTCTAAACTAACCACAGGTATTCTAATCTGACTGGGTGGGAGGAAGATAGAGGATCAGCCTCAACTTATCTGCCTAATAAGGTAGAGCCTTAAAAAAAAAACAAAACAAAAACAAAACAAAAACACAAAAAAAAACCCAGAAAAAATAAAGGAGGAAGAAGGAAGAAGGCTTATTTACCCTAGTTTTAGTTGAATAAACAGCCACTGTACAAGACCTCCAAGTGATCCATGCTGTAGTCCTAAAAGATACTAAGAATTGTTTCCCTAAACATTTCCACCCATCTTCAGGTGACTGAAGGATGTCTGAATACTTCATGCCAGTTTATCAGTTCCCATTTCCCTAAATGCTCAAGTCAGACTCTACCAGTCTGAAATCTGTGAAATGGCTGACAGTTTTTACAGACATAGCAGAGATATTAGCTCAGGTGCTGAAAGCTGTGTGAGTATCCCAGCACCAGAACTGTGCAAGCTCTGAAGTCCACTTTGTGTCTGAATACATACAAGGAAAAATAGTCCACATTTAAGCTTCAGCTGCTGTGAGCACTATTACAGTCAGTTCTGGAGTTTGTTGCTTTAAAGCTAATTTATGCTTCAAATAGCTATTTGCATAGCTGTGTGACTGCATGGTATTCCTAGACCTTATATCTGCTGAAAAAGTGCAGCTTCATCAGAATTACTCCCAAACTGTTTTGTCCAAGTACAGTTGGTGGAAGAGTGAAAGATGACTCTGGGATCATGCAGAATCAAGTTCATCTTCAGGCTGCAGAGTGAACTGGAAAAAACCTCTGTGAGCTCCCTTACAGGGTTCACAGCACAGCCAAACATCACCCACCTTTACTGTGCACACAGTTACCCTAGAGATATGCAGAGATCATAAACTGCACCAGTGTAATTTCATCCTGTTTATGTTTGTCAGGTTTATGTTATCCAGCCAGTCTGCTGGACATACCTGAATTTCAAAAACTTATTTTGCATTCCAGAGATACATTTAAATGACAAGTATTTTAAGGTCGTCAAATGTAAGGTTGGTCCAGGTACTTTTATTTGTGTGTATACTTTAAATATACACATAACAAAATGTCAAATATATATTTGATGTGCACATGCATAGAGACAAATAAACAATTACAGATACAGATATGGATACAGATACAGATATAGAATATGCAGAAAAAACATAGGCATATTTACAGAAGAGGGAAGATCCAGCCTCCACAGCTCAAACACAAGGTCTTACTAAATGAGTAATGGTGTGAAAAGTTTGTGTGATTCCTGAGCAGGCAGTCAGGAGTATTCTGTAACCGCCAGATATGAGGCTTGTGCTGGAATGCTCCACCATGTTGCAGTACCAAATTTTTAGCAAACATATTAAAATCAGATAAGACAGAGAAACGAGATGTAAGAAATGTAAGGTGGAGAAAATGCTATGTATTGTTCCTGCAAGGACTCAGACCATGAAACTTACTAATAAGAATATCAAGGATGGTCTGTCTTACAGTAGATAAATACTGCCATGAGAAGATATGTGAAGAGCTTCAGAATCATCAGAGAAGAGAAACTGGACCAGGGCAGGGTGAATGGTCCAACAGACGAGTTCACACTTTTCCCCTAAAACCTAAGAAAAAAAAACAAGAATATTGAATTCAAGTATTTCTAGCAAGTCAGTTGGTACTGGTGGAAGAAGATGGAAAAGATGCATTCTCTACTTCTTATCAAAAATGACAGCCTATTTTCACCACCCCTTAATTATTTTCCTCAGTAGCACTGCTTCAATGAAAATGAGCTTAACTTCTGATCTTAGCTTTATATTTCCACCTTTTCAGAGATCTAGCTGAGTATGAGACCACGGCATGTCTATTTAAAATGTTTATTTTCTTAACTTAGAGAAATGAGTGCTCACCTGCCCCTTCACCCTTTTTCCTCCTTCTCTCTCACACAGATACAAAAACAAAACCCTATGTTAAAATAATATCATTAAGGTTGCAAAGTCAAGCCTGCAGAAATTAGAGAATGTGAAAATTAAGTTTTCCTGTGAACCTTAATTAGCCGAAGGTGGCAGGCACCCTGTGGAAAAAAATAACGTGATCATGTAATTAAAGAATGTACCATAATGCCCCCACACAAGGGTGCCAAATTAATGTTGTGCGGGCAAACTTAATTCGAGCATTCCTTAACTTGTTTTGAGTACTTGACTTTGTAACCTTAATAATATGCCTTTAATGCAGTTTCGTATGTGTAATTTTAGATGTAACTATCTTAAAGAAGCTTTTTGTCTGAAATATTACTGTCAATGAATCTTATTTAGACTCTTATTATATTATCATGATTTCATGGCATTTTAATTTATATTGCATTATTGGACTGTTAACTGACTTCCGCTACTCAATTAGACTGGCAATATTGTTTAATTTCTAATATGCTTATCTTGCTGTTCAACATATTATAATTATTAAAAGGCTATTTATATTTACCTAATGCCAGTTAAAAAACATTCTGCTGACTGTCACCATGTTAGCTACATACCTTGATAGGAAAGAAATTATCTTAATACGTTTGTATAAACAAGTTTATAAATTTCACAAACTCATGTTCGGAACAAAATGCCAATAAAAATAATTTTTAAAATGGTAATGTAAAACCTAATTTAACATAGAGTGACATTTATTAGATCCTGGATTATTTGAAATTGGAAAATATTGCATGCATACTTTCATTGGTATCCCTTATAACCTCGCATAATGCCATGATCATTTCATAGATCTTTTAATATTGAATACTTTTATTATAAATATAAGTATACATTTTACTAATATCGCCTCGTTGCTTGAAGCAACACCTCTAAATTCTGAAAGCTGTACATATCAGAACTCACTGATACATAAACTCATAAAGTTGCACTTGCATTATTGGGTGTGTTTTTTTTAAAATGCTTTGAGCTGGAGATATCTAATATAATTTACACTATCATACACTTTTTTAAAAGCCTGTTTCTCTTTATAGATTACATAGGATACCAATAAAATAAGTTAGGTAGTAATTACTGCTGGGATCCAATCTGATCAGTCTTCTTCTGAAGATTGATTCCTAATAGTCCTCATCCATTAAAAGAAAATATTGGGGACAGTGTCTTTCCATTTAATCTTTACTCAATGGTTTAGACAGTGAACAGGTCTGTCACTAGAATTTTTTCAGCCTGGGTGGTTGATGCCTTCTTTCCAGTTTCACATTTCCTGAGCAAGGACTGCAAGCCTCCGTTTTGAGGCTCACTCTTATGACTTCGGTAGATCTGGGAAGCCTGGAACAAAACAGAGCTCTAAACAGGATGAAGGTGAATAGCTTCCCAGAGCAAGCCATCCTAAGCCACCATGCGTGCTGAAAGGTGAATAGTTGGAAAATGCACTATGGTCAGGGAAATGCCAGCAAACTCAGCTAGGCTCAGCTTGGAAGTTGCTAGCTTTGAACCTATGTAAGTACAACATTTTGGAGGATTTAGTCCAAAATCTGTGTGTCATGCTGTTACAGAATTAAATTCTCTCATTTTTAATACTAGATCTAGTAGTGCCTTCAGAAACAAAAAAGCAATTCATTGCCTCCCTGGAGTTTAAAACATACACTGCACATATAGGTAATAATATCAGGTGCCTTCCTCAGTAATCAATTAGCAAAGCTCTACCTATTTGTGGGTGTGTGTGAGAGGGAGCTTAACTCACCTAATTTTGCAGCACAAGTTAATAGCTTTCTTCCTCTAATTAATTTTGCTGCTAGTCTGAACTCACTGTAATTGGTATATCCAAAAGCAAGGATTAGCAGAGTGGACCAGGCTATTGGCCTATTTATTTCAGCAGCTTGCTTCTTGTTATAAGAATTCGGTTAGATGGTACATGAATCCCTGCAATAAAAAGCTGCCATATAATTTCCTGTAAAGATCATATCTTCCTCAAGTCTTTTGCGTGTGCTTGCATAACATTTTGCAAGCAAGGTAGAGCTTGGACTTGCAATAGTCCAGACATAACCAGTTCTTCACCAGAATCCCAATCAGCACTCATTTGCAGACTTGTACAGCCTGGAAGTATGTCTGTGCTGAAAATGGCTTCATCATTCAAACCTGGATGATTTAAAGTGACTAATTTTTCTTGGATTACCTTGGAAAACCCTGTGGATACATACTCTTCTAGCACTCAGTTACTCTTCGAAGCACAAGAACTTCCCAGTATCTCCTCAACAGTGAGGCATAAGAAAGGATCACAGTGAACACTAATTCCAAATACTGGAGAGGTAAAAAGGTAACCCTGATAGAGGGACTGGCCATTTTCATCATAACAGGTAATCCAGAAATGCCATGTGCCAATACTACAGAAGGAACGGCAGAACAGAAAGCAGATGGCTAAGATGTGTCATATTATTGCCTTCCCATTGATAACCATCATTTCCCCTGCTCCATCACCATTTACACTGGGAACATTTCTGCAGACTCTTATTTCTGACGCAAAGCTGTCTGTATCTTCTGACACCTGTGTTTGGCCACAGATTGACAAAAAAAGTCCTAAACTCTTCTTTTTAGAAGTCTTCAACAGTCTAAAAAGCAGGTCTTTATTTCATACAAAGAAGGAGGTGGGCTGAAGGAAGATCCATAGCTCCTGACTCAAAGAGTAATATTTTTTTTCAGCTTTGTTGCACTCCTCCTTCTCAGCCCCATCCCATGGTGTCAATAGAGGAAGCTTTCGATTCTTTCCCACTAATCATCTCTGACATGTACTTGGCAATCTTGACTATGAGAATCTGTCTGTAATATTCCAGGCCAGTCTGAAGGAGAAAAAACACAGATACAGCATCTTTGAATAGCAAGATCTAAAAGGTTATCTTTTTATTGTTTTGCTTTGCAGTGTTTTAAACAGGGACAGAATAAAGGCTAAAATCAGTGTATAAGAACGATACATTTGGTGTGAGGCAGGCCGCACTGATCCTTAATAAGAAGGAAAAATAAAATCCCCTGTTATTTCTTATCAGTAGAAGGGAGTCTAAGCTTAAAGTTATGTGCTTCCTTTTAAAACAGGGCTCTCATCAACACTCTGTAAACTGCTGGACCAAATTTTCCACCATGATTTCAGTAGGGTTGTGAGAAAGTAGAATTTATCTCCCTGTTGATAGATGGCTGACTGTGTATGTGGGAGGGGGCTGAGGAAAAGGCTGTTAATTAAATTTGAAGGTGAGATTCTGCTCTTTGCAGCTGAATTAAAAATAAAATACCAATTGAAGTTTAATTACTGTCTTTGCTTACTTGTGCATTCAAACTTGAAAGATGACTTCACACTCCGTTTTTAAGCTCCTGTGGCTCAGAGATGATTATGGAGTTTGAGTGCTATGTGACACACAGTCTTATCAAATACCCCATGCTACCACAGAGGCATTTATGCAGCTGATAAGGTAGGCAGCAATTGAAGTCTCTGGGCCAAATTGAGAGGGATGCTACCCTGCAGCATGCAAATAGGAAGGGTGCCTGCTTTAGGAAACCGCAGGCTCCCATTGGCTCCAGTTGAGGTAATGATTACTCATTAACCAGTAGCAGTTATTCATTACTGGTTAACTATGAGATAACTATTGCTGTCCTGCAGTGGGAGAAAAGATTTAATTAAGGCTAAATAAGAGGGAGAAAACCTGAAAGGACGTCTGAAATAGTGCCTTCTGCCCTTTCTGTCTGTGAATCAGGAATATTTTACACAGTAAGGACTGCAAGACTGTGGGCTTGATCTGTGTTGTTTCTATTAGGAAAGGGAGAATGTGAAGGAGTGTAATTACATGGTTTTATATCAGCATTTGCCAGTTAGTAGCATTTCTGGTGGTGCAGTTTTGTCCTCCCTTGTCTTTCTCCCAAAACACAGGACTTCTCTTATTTTTAACATCCTGAGAATTATTCTGGAAGTATCCTATATAGACTGTATCTGGAATAAAGCACAGGCTTTTTTCTGAAGAGACGTAAGGAGTTTTAAACACTTAAATAAGGATAAAAAAAGAAATGTTAGCCCCAAACCTCTGAGTCCTTTTTATGAAAATCTTACCTGAGGGTACTGCTGTGTTTGAGTAAGTGTGTCAGAGCTGGTCTCACACACTTCTTTACTCTGCTGTTTGCCTCTGGCTCTCCACCTCTCCTTTTTAGTAATTCATTGGAAGCTTAGGTGGAGTTGGTGGCCTGTAGCTACAGTAAATCAAACTAATTACATCTGCACTAAAACTGAAAATGTCTGCAGTGGATTTATTTTTTTTTTTATTTAAAGTACAAACTGTTAGTATGTCTTTACTTAGTCTAAGTTATTCCTTTAATGTAAAGCTAAGCTGAAGTAACTACAGTTGTTCAACTGCTGCAACTACAAATTCTGAATACTATTTACAATGCTGAACTGTTAGGATATCTGTTCATCCAAGACTCTTAAAATGGGAGGTCACGTCAAAGGCAGCAAGCACATGATGCTGAAAAACATGATGCAGAAGATCTATAACCTTCTAGAAAAACAGCTAAAAGCAAGGCAAGATCTGCTGGGGTGTCTAAAATGACAACAGATATCCATGTTTTGCCATTTAAATCATGCCCATGAGAACTATTCAGTTTAACCTAAAGTTCACATACATTTAGCAAGCAGAATAACTTTCCATAATTCATTGACTCTGCCAGGTTTGCTTCAGCTGTGCACAGGCAGATGTTTTGTACCACTTCAGATGTGATGGAGTGTTCTGTCTGTCCCTAGCTGCCAGTCCAGGAAATGGCAGTTCCTGTGTTGTAGCTGTCACAGTGATTACAGATCATCTGTCAGCTGCTTGCTCAGCCCTTAATACCTGCAGTGCTCCTGGCAATGCCAGACACCTACCCATTGGCAACCCCAACTGGGGTCATCAATGACTTCTTCACTGACATCAAAGACACTAAAGTGTAGGAAACTACACCTGGAATATTTTAACCCATTAGTTCAACTTCACCCCTCATTGCCACAAGGTTTCTTTGGGCATCTTTTGGTCAGTGGATGATCTGCTAAAAAGCATAGACACAGAACCTTACACTGGCTGGGATATGAAGATTTTTAAGACAGAACCACTGGCTGCCTCTATGGTATCAGACTATTCTTGCAGTAGGTCTTCTCATGTTTAAGAGATCTGGAGACCTCCTCTTAGGGCAAAAACATGCTCTGTGCATCTAAATTTAATCTCCAAGAATAATTCTTCTTACAGACATCTTCTAGTGTTGAACAAGTCAAGTTAATAGCAATGGGATAAAGGAAAAGATTAAAAGGAGTTTTTCAATACTTTCACTATGCAATGGCATTGTTTAACTGGAAAAGTACACAGATAATGAAGAGGTAAACACAAACCTTTCAGTATCTGAGACTAATCAAGCCCAATTTCTGTCTTTCTGTGAAACAGTTAATATTTGGAGCAGGGAAGATAATGCAAATGAAAACTATTATGCAGAGTTAGTTTAACGATACGCAATTTAAAACTGTAGCAATTGTTTTTGGTCAGTTTCTTGCAATCTGTAAGGTAATTTTTTTCAATTTATTTGGAATTAGTCAAGTGCACTGTTGAAAAGGCAGAGTGAATTGATGTTAAATACTTTTTGGAAGATGTAATTGTCTGATGATTTGTAAATAGCCAAGCTTATCAAAAAAGTAATTTAAATGTTATGCTGACAATTTTGTTCAGTTTGGTGTACTCTGTAAACTTGTGAATCCAATTTTTAGCCCTCATTAGCATCAGAATTCTCTTTGCACTGCTAAATGATTTCAGGTATTTAGGGTGTGTGCCCAAAGCATGTGGTGCTGAACTTTTAACAGATCCTTAACCAGCACAGAGAGCATATAGATATCACCCTGAGCATATAGTAATTTAACCTTAATTCATCTTTCTTGCACATATATACATTCTGAAATAGTATTCTTACGGCAGAATCATATCCCATTTCTGTTACTGGCCTCTTCTTGGGTCACCATATGACTATAAGTCATTGTTTTGATGTGGCTAGAAATAAGCCAAAGGGGAGGGAAGACTGGTGGAAATTGTAAAACATAATACGAAATTAATTAAATTTAAGAAATAGTCATCTTGGATAAATATGAAGGAGGAAGGACGCAGATGACCCTTTGTTCTGGACTCGCAAAAAAATCTTGAAAAGGGGGATTAAAAAGAAGACCCCAAAAACCTTTTAACTAACTCTCTTAAGAGATAGCTAATCCCCTTCCAAAATTTAAAAATAAAAACCACCTTTAATATAAAAATGTTTTTGACAAAAACTGAAAACAGAAAACAATCTACACTAATCAACCTTGTTTTGTAAATAAAAGTATCATTTTCTCAAATATCACTGCAAAGCACTGATATTTCAGCAATGAAGCTTATATTTGTGAAGTTCTATGTTGTGATGAAAAGAACTGACAAAAGAATAAAAGGTCGTATTTTTTGCTTTTGCAGAAAAAAAGAAAATTACAGAGAAAGGAAATTCACATTGACTATTTCTACCAGCAGCTGATGATGTGTGCCATTACCCATCCATCCACACTGGCTTGGTCTTTTCTGCAGTACACGCGTCCACCTGAGATAGTGTCCTTGGCTTTTCTTTTAATTCATGGAAAGAAGGAGGTATTTTAAGGAACAATCAATTTCTTCCTCATTCAGAAAACAGACTAAAGAGAAGAATAACAACTTATATCATTTATTTGATTATATCTATTACTATTACTAATAAGATATCTAAAGTCTCATACTCTGAAGAGTTGCCTTGGTGGAGATGTCTGTGTGATAACGCTATAGAGTTAAAGGGCACACCTGTACCTTGACCAAATTAAAGACTAATTCTAAGTTCATAACCATTCAGATAAGTTTAGCATACGAAAGAAAAGGAAAAAAAAAAAGAGGTAGAGGTAGGGGTAACTTCATAGCAATTTACACATATCTTGACAGGAAAAATATTAGCTAGTAAAGTGTACTTTCATTTAGCAGAGAAAGCCCTAAAAAGTGCTGGGAGTCATACAAATTCAAGCAGTAAAGCAGCCATTTGCAGCATTGAGAAAGACTGAACAATCTGCATAAGGAGTTCTAGATTCTGTGTCACAGATGTCTCCACATCAATAGCGTAAACTTTCTTTGGAAAGATGCTAAACATACACAAAAGTGTTAAAAACAGGGGCTATTGTGTTGTGTAAAATGCTAAAGAGTCTGATTTGGCAGTTTCTCATAATTTAGAAAATAAAAATCCAAGTAGTTTACAAGTGGTGTTCCCCAGAGCTCAGTTTTGGGGCCAGTCCTGTTTAACAACTTTATCAATGATCTGGATGAGGGGATTGAGTGCTCCCTCAGTAAGGTGGCAGATGACACTGAGCTGGGAGGGAGTGTTGATCTGCCTGAGGGTAGGAAGGCTCTGCAGAGGGACCTGGATAGGCTGAATCAATGGGCCGAGGCCAATTGTATGAGGCCAAGCGTCAGGGTCTGCACTTTGGTCTCAGTAACCTCATGGAGAGCTACAGGCTTGAGGATGAGTGGCTGG
>NW_010190110.1:0-24946 GCF_000695765.1 Mesitornis unicolor
AATCCCTAATGTTCTGTGATTCTGTGATCATATGCCCATAAAAAGGATCAGACTGAATAAGACTTTTTTGTAACTTCATAGCTTGGAAATCTGAAAGCAAAGCATACTTCACATCCTTTGAATGTTCTCATTAAAGCTAAGCAGAAAACCACTGAGGAATGGATATAGTATCATGTCTGGTCCATCTTTGGTTGGCCTAGGAATTAATAAATGTCTAAGAGCAGCTGTAACAACAGTTGCTGTGGACCTATGGAGATAAAAGCAAAAAAAGGATTAGGAGTTCTATAAAAGCTGGACACATGTAGCACTGGGCTCCTAATGTGCAGTTGTAACTAGTTTAAGAGTGGTGGTGGATGTTATCTGTTTTTTATCTTGTTCTCACCTTGATAAAATGTTGTTTAAAAAAGACCTAATGGACCAGATCACAAGGAAAGGAGAGATTATCTCTTTCCTTGCATGTATTTGAGTATACTCAGAAGAGAAAAACTTTTAGATTGTTGATTGCGACAGAAGAAAAGAGCATGTTGAATAACACGAAAACAAGAAATTGCAGAGAGGAGTAGGGAGCAGCCACATTTTCATGACTGTATAAAGGTGGAAATAAAAAAAATTCCATGGACCAATGACAACTGAAGAGTTTATTGCAAACCAGAAAGCCATTATCTTGACTCAAACCAACCCTAGAAGCAAACATTTAAGGTGGGAAAATTTGTTCATGAGTCCTCTCTTCTCCATTTCCATTTCCATTTCCATTTCCATTTCCATTTCCATTTTTCCTATTTATGGCTGTTCTTTCTTACCCAGTCATTTTTAATAAGTCATGGAGTTTACATTTTAATACAACATACTTTTTCAATTTAGAAATCTTTTTGATTTTCTTGAAGAGTTCTGGACAGAGACACTCAAACTCCCTGCTAGCTTGGGTCCAACAACAAGATGCATATCCAGGCCTGTTTCAAAGCATGTACCATTCCCGTTGCCTTCTCTTCATGATTGGTACCCTACACTATGAAAAAGTTAGGCCCCAAGAATCTTTACAAGTATATTCTCTGATTGTCTACCACTGAAACAAAGAGAGTGTCACTCTGGGTCAGATTTTGTTCAGTTCGTGTGACATCCCACTTTGACAATATCTATTTAAAATATGAGCTAATGTTTTTACCAGAATTAAAATTAGTATAAACCTTTCATTGCCTGCAAAAGTTTCTTACTAGCTAAATCTATTGTTTATGTGTTAAATTATGCCAATGTCTTCTGGGCTTGAGAGGAAGGAGTAATACAAATTATTTTTGTTAATTCCCTTTAAATGTTCTTAATCAATACTATGCTATGCAAGACCAAATATCAGCTTATAGTACACAAACTACTGCTTATAAATAAGAAAGGAAGTTTATTTTTATCCTTTGCTTCTACTGGAATGCTGCCTGCCCATCAGCAACTTGTTTTGACAGTTGGTGGAGTTACTAATTTGCACTAATAAAAATACAAAACATAGAGGGTTATTCAACTTATTTTTTTCTCTTCCAGGCCAGACTAAGAAAAATTTTATGTTTGAAAAAAAGGTTTTGATGGTACAGTCTACCTTTTGTAACATATAAGAATGAAAACAGAATGCTGCACAATTTATTCTTCTGAAGTTACTGAGTTTTAACAGCCTCCAAGGTTTGACCTTTCTCTAGGTCCTAGAAAGATGCTATTATTTTGTTTCTGTTTCCTGTTATTCATAACAGACAAGGAATTTCTTTTAGAATTCCACCAGCCAGATTTTAGTTTTATCCATGTATTTGCTGAAATCTTTATGTCATGACAGAAAATTTAAAGTGTTTGTCTTGCTGGCCCCTGTTTGTGCATTTCCATTTACTTATTCATTATTTCCCCATGTTGAAACTTTTAAAATATGAGTCATATTGTGTCTCTGTAGTTGGTCTGGGATTGCATCTAAGACTCCATGTGAACAGACACCACTCTTGTAACCCATTCTGTGACCCTAAACTGAAATTACAGTTTTTATCTTTCCTTTAGGCAGTCTACAATATTGCTTTCTTCCTTTTTCTCTTAGCCCTGAGCCCATAGATTCTTTCTTACGTGATTAACATTAGTTGTGTAAGCAGGGAGTTGCAGAATCAGGGCTTGTATATGTGTACATGCACTCACACATTGAATTTAAACTGCTTTGTTCTCTGTATTTGTTAACAATTCAGTCAAGGTGAACAACAGTGCAAGACAAAGACAGGGAAATATTAAAAAAAAGCCAGATGTTACTTCAGTGTTGAATGAGAAATGCAGAGTATAATGTTTTCTTCTTTTCATGAATAAAATAGAAAGAAAAGGTAAGAACATTTCTTGGAAAAAAATTGCAAGTAGAAAATAATGTAATATTTAAACATACATCCATAGTAAATGGATCAGAATGTAATCAGCTTTTACTACTTTTCTTTTTCTTTGCATTCAATTTCAGTTTAAGCGCCAGAACGATATTTTATGATTACTGTTTTTTATGGTACATATAATTTGTCATCTGTGTTATAGAGAGTTCTTTCTTTAGTGTTTTTTGTTTGTTTGTTTGTTCATTTTTTGTTTTTTTTTTTCCTCCTTGAAATTTGGTATTATTAAATTAGAAATTATGGAGGGATGAAGAACATATTAAACTTTTGCCAAGTGATGAAGTTGTTAATTTTAAAGTTCGCTTCAGAACAGGAATGAAAACCAAATTAAAAATAATTTGTGTCTTCCCTGGGAAATCAGTGAAAAGCCATTGAACATGAAAATGTTTTCTACAGCGGTGGAGACTTTCTGAAGTCACATGCACTTATATGTTAAACTGAAAATCAGTCAGCTGTCTTGGACCCCTTCTCTCTCTCATCACCATGTTGCAAAGAATTCTTCCAAGCAAATCCCTGATCTCATGAAATCTAGGATTGTGATCCTACTTTTTATCACGTTCTCTTCCCTTATGGTATTAAACTTTGCTATCACAGCTACTGCTGCCAAAGCTGTTCACAACCTTCACAAACCCAGTCAGTTCTTTCTTGTTCGTAAATATCAGGTCCAGCAGAGTACCTTTGCTTATCACACTCTCAGTCACCTATGTAAGAAAGTTTTCATCAGTACATGCAGGAATCTCACGCATGGCTTGTGTCTTGCTTTGTTGCTCCTTCAACAGATATTGGAGCAACAGAGCTAATTTGATTTCAGAATTATATCAAATACTTTGGCAGTCTGACATAAACTGAGATTTTGTCATTTTTTCCTGTGGTGCACCATGAGAAGTGTAATGGGAGCCAGACAGTTATGTGACTTTTTGGTCACATACTTCATCATCAGCTCAGCAGACAGAAGGTGCCACTTTCAAATTATGACTTTCTAACCTAAAGAAAAAGTACTCAATGCCACTAAATGATCATGATATGAAGCAGTTCAAGAAGACATATTAATTATGTCATCTTCAGTTGACTTCACATTGCAAATTCTTGTTGTGTTATCGAACAATTTTTATAGGAGTTTTGGTAGATGTTCTAGTAGTCAACCTGCCGGAATCACTAGTAGCAGGATGTGAAGGACTTGCTTTATACATTTTTTTAGATGTTGTTCTCTTGCTCCGAGAAGACTCTACTGCAACCTTTGGTAATCTAGTAATTGCTGTGTAATGTCAGGAAGACAGTTTACTTTAGAATTTATCTGATGCATTACCAGCAAACCAATATGAAAATTTCTATTGCCTCTTATTATTACCATACAGAAACATCAGGATTTGACTATACAGATTAACAGGCATAATATGATGAGAAAATTATCATTTTTTTAAAAAATGCAGTGAAGCAGATCATATATTTTGCCATGCTCAAGTTTTTCATCACTTTGCTCACATAGGCTTTCCAACTATACAGAAAGTAGGAAACCTGATTCTTGTTTTGCTTTGCAAAAAATTCACCCTTTGCATTGGCACTGTTTATAAACAGTGCTTTGATTAAGGATATGTTGTGGAACCCATATCTTTACATTTATTTGTTCCTTTGTTTATTCCTGTAAACATTAATAGTATTGGTGATCTTCTTGTTTTGGGAGATCAATGTAACATCTGCAACTTTGGCTCATGAAGTCATTCCCCAAGCACTAAGCATTGATGCAAATAATTATGTATTGACACCTACTTCTTGAAAAATAAAAGTTGATCACATGCGTCTGGAAGATGGAAAACATGGTGACATTGTTAGATCCCAACCCACCATTTTCTGTTCAGTCTCTACCCTAAATTACAGTTCAATATTATATTTTCCTCACTACCTTCAAGACCAAAGATTTTGGAAAAAATCTGAGGTGTCTTTGAAGTTCTCTGTATGAAGAACTTCAGGATAGGCAGCTGGAAGTCATCCTTGAGATCTTCTTTGGTCAAGTTATGGGTGCTGGTATTTCTACTTTCAAGACAGAGTCTACAGTTGATATTTTTTATCTTATAACTTGCTGAACTAGAACAGACTGCCCAGAGAGGTTGTGGAGTCTCCTTCTCTGAAGACATTCAAAACCTACCTGGACGCATTCCTGTGTGACGTAGTCTAGGTGATCCTGCTCTGGCAGAAGGATTGGACTAGATGATCTTTCAAGGTCCCTTCCAAATCTGTGATTCTGTGATTCTGTGAACTTGAAAGGTATGGTATTTTGTGTGCAGGAGATTTGATTTTGTGTTATATTAAATAAACTGTTATTAATCACAATTCTTATGCACTTTAATGAGTTCAATTTAAATAATTAAGTGCACCTTACAGGAAACAAAATAATTTAAAATATTGTCTTTTTAAAATAGAGGTTGGTGAAAAACAGGTTACAGCAACTAAACAAATTTCGTTTGAAACTTGGCTTGCCTGTAAAAGTTTTGTCTTTTTGCTTATGTAAATATATATGTAGCTTTCTGCCTAGTTACTCTTCTAATGGGTAGACTGATATGCTAGTTTAGAAGGACTCAGTTTGGGAGTTTGATGATGGATTTCTAGTAATAGTTGCTCACACAGATCATTGTCCTGGTATGTGGAGAACATGTCGATTCATTACTATGATGTTATGCCCCTTCCAATATGATTTGTTATCCAACAATAATTGTAAATGAGCTGTCTTTGGTGGCCTTTGTCCTTTAAATTATTTGCTGAGTTGGGTTTTTAAGTCATTTTTCCTACCAAGTCATATCAAGATTTTGTTCAGTCATAAGCTGCAGATCACGTCATTTCTCTTCCCTTTTTTTCTAAACAGAGAAATCCCATCCAACACTTCCTAGCTTCTTTTTAGCCACTTTTTATATTTTCCAAACATAACCACTTTGTCTTTCCTATTTCCTCTTCATATTTCACAGATGTTAGAAGACTGATCATGGTAATGATGAATTCTTCTTGGTCACCCCGGCAAATATGCTAGGCCTGTAAGAAGTACAGAAAAACCCTGAAGTTACTGGATTTTTTTGTTTAGTTTCTGGGGCAGCAAAGAAAAAAAAATCTCAATTTTGTGTTTCCTTCCTTCTGGGTTCTTCTCACTACTAGAGAAACTGCATTTGTGTTGCTGCTTATACTTATTCCTCTCTCTTTTAGTACTGTTCCTGTTTCTTTGTTGCCTAAGTTAATTCTGTGGACTTTTACTGGAAAGCCTGGCTGCAGAGGGCCTCTGAATGTTGCAAGAGTGCACTAACAGCAGGGCACATAGATAAGTCAGGATAATGACTGCACTTCTGCAGAAGTGTTTTATGTCAGAGGACTTGGAACTGATGTAAGAACATAAAGCAGGAAGATTACCAGAAAAGAGTGAGAATACATCAGCAGAATATACAGCAATATTATGTTACAAGTACTACTGGACTTGAAAGATGTCTGTGAGAAGGCAGCTCTATCATGCAAGAACCAAAACAGAGCTCCATGCCTGAAATACTGTTAGATTTCCTTATACAAAAGATGTACTGTACTGTAAGGTAAGTTTTGCAATTATTTTCTTCTGAATAATAAGAGTTAACATTTTTCTTCAACTCTTGTATCTCTGTTTCTGTGCAGAGAAATTATACTTGTAGACAACTGTGTGCCATGAAATGTACCCTAAAAGTTTACTGCTAAAATGCTATTCATGCTATCTGGTAAAGTGGCTACATAAAATGCTATCAAGTATATCTTATAAAATGCTATGACAAAAAGCTGTGGAGTATACCTCTTAGCGTGCTGATACAATGCTATGAAATGTGCCTCATAAAGTGCCATGAAGCCTATAACATCTAGGGCACTGATCAAACTGTGAAGTAAATTAATTTGAATGATACCTAGTTTCACATACTCACATATATTTACTTAGGAAGTAGTGTAATTCTGATCTCCCACATAGAAGTGAAAGAGGAAGGACAGCTCAAAGTCATCATTTTGAGCACATTAAGAGAACAAAAGGCATGACAGGGTGATTGCCTAGAAGTGACCTGGACCAGGAGTTATAAATAGATAGAAAGAGTCAGAGAACATTATAAAACACATTGTTCCTGTGACAATATAAATCAGTTCTTCAGTCTGACCTAAATGCTGTTTATCGTCTTCAGGTAGGAGAATAACTTTAAAAATATCTCTGTGTATCAGCACATCATGGATGTTTCATTTGGCAAAAAAAAATCCCCACAGTATATGCAGTTAAACTTTATTATTCATATTACACATAAACAGGAAAGATTATGGTTAACTACACAAAAGACACTATTTCAGAGTTTCTTCACAAAGTACAGTGCCTGTGTGTCTTCCTTAGAGTCTATTTTTAGAATCTGAAGGTGAGAAACAATTAGGACTTTTAAGAGGGATTTCATTGTCAGAATGTTAATGATATTTGGTCATTATTATTCCTATGTGCACTTCTCATAATAAAATACATCTTGTGGATTGCATCACAAGTCAAAATTTATCCTTGCTTCTTTTTATATGGACAAATTATATAAGCATTTCCCTGAGGTTCAGATTTTATTGTTGGCTTCTGAGAAGCTTTCTCTCTCTTGTTCTTGTTCCAGCTTTGCCAGATATCTTAGATGTCACTCGGCTGTACCCTTCCATTGTAAGTGGCTTCGTTATTCCAGCAGTTAGTCACAAAGGATTCTTAAATATTTTTTCTCTCCCCAGAAAGAAAGGTGATCCAGGACCTCTGCTGATCTCCAAGGAGTTGCATGATGCACGACATAAAACTCAATATTGCTGCTGTGACAGGGAAAAACTGCTCAGTTCACGTGATTTAAGCTAAATTAGAGTTGAAGCATTTATTAGCAACAAGTACTCAGTAATATGTGGACTATACCTTCAGGATAAGTGTCACAAATACAACAGATAGATCACAATACGGGATGCTTAAAAATATCTACAAATTTGTAAACACATTTCTATAGCTAATTAACCAAAAATTGTCACATGCACAGAGTGTTACAGGCATACCTTTGTGTTGGGTAATTAGCATAAGTTGGCCTCAAAGTCAGCTGACCCCATGAGCCTGTGTAGTGTCACAGGAGTGCTGAACACCAGTTGGGGCAACACTTACATCAGTAGAGCTTCCCATGTGTTTGTTACAAGTATATCATAATTCCATAAGAATATATAAACTGTAGTAGTTCTTAAACCTCTTAGCCAAAGTAAGCAAATTTCAGTTGTCAATATTAACCCAGTAATTAAACTTTAGCCAAAACACCCTTTAACCTAAAAGCCTGTCCTGCATAAAGTAGTCAGATTCCCTGAGCTTTGAAGATGAGTGAGGAAGTATGGCTTTGCAGTATTTTATACTGGGTTCAAAAAGACTATATCATATAGAGAACTAGAAAGCTTATAGGCAATATCATGAAATACATCAAGTCAAATACCCACAATGCATTTTCATAATACTTAGATTTAATTTGATGATTGTCTGGGTTATCTTAGGATGGCTTATACGTTTTGTTTTCTGTTCATTGAATTTACTATTTCAAAAGGAGAAGCTTTGGGAAAGCTGAAGAATGAAATCCCTTTATCTGTACACTGAATTAGTTCAACTGTGGCAGCAGCTGTACTTATCTGTTGGGCTTTAACCAAGAGGAAAGAGCTATTCAAGAGAGAAGGTGGTTCTGTCTGCTGAAACCACTGACAAGAATGCCAACTGGGATGCAACTTTCTGAGCCAGTAACTTCAAAGAGAACTGTGCTTTCATTTCAGCACAAGTTAAGGATGTATAGCCAGCAATCTTCCAAAAGACCTGTGCTTTGGCAGTATCCTGAACCACCTTATGCCAAGTGTCATCAGCAGCAAAAAGCTTCAAATGTGTAAGGGCTTCTTTAAGCAATTAAGGGATGTTTCTGGCACAAATTCACACCCGAAATCTGAAGAAGCTAGATGCTTCCCTTGAAAGCTAGGCTTCTAGATTCACAAGTGCTGAATCTATGTGTAACACCAAAAATTAACTGTCTGTCAGAAAAGATACAGAATAAATATGTTTAAGCTCATAAGATACATCAGACTGTCATCTAAAGATGAGGGAACCTGATAACACAGAAATCTGCACTTGATTTGTGGGAATATAGTGTGGAATTACAGTCCTTCTAATAGAAAAGATGACACAGATTTAAGACTGTCCTGTCTGAATGAAAAATCCCATGAGAACAGGTAATTAAATGTAAGTGTGCAGTTAATTTCCTTACAGTGGATGAGTTCTTTAAAATGCTGCTGCCCCTAAGCTCTACTTGTTAATTATTTGTTGATTCTCTGAGGATTGACTGTAGAAAGGCTTTTGTGCTTGAAATCTTGTGCATTTTTTGCCCAACTGTATCAGTGTGTCTATCTAAAAGATACTTGACTCCCAAACAACCTTCTCCTTTTTATCACAGTAATACTTAAATAATCAATCAGCGATCAAGGTACTATTGTGCCAGACAAAAAGCAGAATACAATCCATGCCCTGAGGAGCAATTCTCTGGATATGACAGTGATCTTATTCTGTGTCAGGACAAAAAAAAGCATTATTCAGTATCGTAAATATTATATACAGCAAGCACTGAAAAATCTGCTTTAACCATCGCCAAGCTTTTTAGCTTGTTGGCTTCTCAAAGGACATTAAATTTAGATCAGACAATCCATACAGGAGAGCAACATTTTTGCTCTATGTATGAAGGAGATGTTTTAAAAGTGCTAGATGAATATCAAACCATAATAGTTGATAAATGTTCAGGAATTAAACACAATTTTAAGATCCAGAACCAGTGTTTCATGTGAAAAATATATTTCAGAATATTATACTTGAAAAAATTCATAGTATGTTGAAATGGTGATACAGTCATGCTGTTAGTTTTTTCATGTTTCTACACGACAGAAACTAGTAACATACCATAAATATTAATGTCTAATAAAATTCTATTGATAAATAGCAGAATATATTTGACACAATGAAGAGTAAGAATAAAAATAAAAGTATAACAATTAACATTGCTTAATGCATTACTAATCATAATTTTTTTCTTGTATTGTTAATAACATTAGTTTCACAGATTCAGGATCAAACAACTTTACATGAATTAAATGAAAAAAATTAAAAGTCATATTTTTTCATTAATTTATCAGTTCTTATATGAATAGAGAATGGCAAAGTATAGTTTTGTGTCCTATGGTCTTATGTCTTGAAATACTCTGAAGTCTGAGGTGCCATATCAAGAGCGTATGTAAGATTCTGGAGCTCTTATACAAATTACTAAGAGCAAGGTAAGAATATTGCTTGAAAATCTCTGCTGTGGTAGACTAAATATACTAGTATAAGTACATTGTCAGTAGTAGAAGTTGAAAATTATTGAAGAAATCATGAAATATGAAAGAAATTAAAGCTGAATGATGTGATGAAAGCAAAAGTATGTGATAAAAGCAAGTTTGTCACTGTCAAAGACAGCATTCAGATTTTTTGATAAGTTTACTAGGTATTACTTAGATAAATTCATATATACAAAATATAAAAGTGGAACATAGCTTGTTCTACCTGAAAGTGAAGCCTATGTCTGGCCAATGTTTTCACTTTATTTCCCTAAAGTTTTGTGTATTAGGTAAACTGTATGCACTTTTCATTGACTCACATCAGTGAGTCAAAACACTGCAACACTTCAGTGTAACAGAGAAAGCCAGTGTCTTTTCAAGTTGCTGTGGGACTCTGGCGGTAATGAGTAATAAAAAGAGTGCATATAAAAATAATTATATTGATTTCAGGAAAAACACTGAAGTGTCATCTAGGAAATGTGGTTCTTGTCTAAGGAGCTCTTGCAAATCAATCTTACTCAAATAGGGTTGTAGAATACAAACAAATAAAACCAAGAAATCTACTGTAAATGTTACACTGTTTAAAACTATGTAGCATGAAAGCTAGTATATTCCCTGGGGAACAATTTCTATTTCTTTCCCTGCTACATCTGCTGTGGTAAATGGAATTCCTGTGTTCTCCTTACAGATGCTGGAAACCTAGGTATAATGATTCAAATAGACTTCTGCTCCACTTACTCAAGCCATGTCATCTCACACCCACTCACCCAAGCTGAGAAGTGCCACATAACATTGGGCATTAGGTATCTACATGGCTTCTCTGTTACACTTCTTAAGATTCAGCATTATGGAGACTCTAATGCTGTTGTGGCTTTGTGTACTCCTGAAAATCTGAAATGAAGCAAAGGAGTGTCATTTGACTCATCACACAGGGAAAGCTGTTGGATAGACAAGACCAGAGCATTAAGATACTGTAGTAGATTATGAAATAGTAAATACTGAAATAATAATGAATAGTGGCTGATATTGTGAGTAGCTATTAAGAAAATCAAAGCTGTCATCAAGCCTTTCCATTTAGTCACTTTTATATTAAATATATAACCACCTGTATACCATCAAAACAATGATCTCTGAATTCTTATTTGGAGTCGTAGAGACTAACAAAGACATCAGACATTAGATTTGGCCATCTACCTGTGAACTGATCTAGCTTAAAATCTCTGAAAGCAATTAATCCTGGCATCAATGAAAAGTGGATCATGGCATATCGCTGTCAAGTCTGTATTGCGGGGGATCCAACCTGTTTTTCTACACTCATATCCCAAGCATTCTAACCACCCAAAGTTTCATCCCTCTCATGCTTCCTAAAGCCATGACAAGATTGCCAGAATTAGGAGAAAACATTGACTCTCAGCTCTTACAAGCAAAAATGATGTATTTGGAAGGGGATTTGAAGTATTTGAATGCGGTACTCTTGCTCCATTCTGTTATGGTCAGTGTCCGTTGAAATGGTCTAAGTAGTTTATTGATTTTGCCCCTCTTTTATTCAACAGTGTCTCCTGTATTCTTTAGTCTGTTTCATTCTGGGAGTTTCTCTTACACAGCCACTTGTCTCCACCCTTTTCCTCTCCAGTTCTTTGATGTCCTGTTAATTTATCTATCCTTTAGGTCGAAGCATGATAATAGAGGGGATCAATACTTGCACATATCAAAAACTGAGGCTACAGGTATGTCTAAGCCTAGATCTTCATTGCTTATTATTTTTGATGCACACCTGTTTTTGTAGACAGCACAACTGGGAAACTCATACCCAGATTTATACCCACTAGTTTTAGGTACTCCAGTCTAATAATTGGGTATGCTGCTGGATATGAATCACACTCAGAGCAGAGACAGACATGCTTTCTCATTAGACTCCTGTGGGAATTTGTTCTATGACTGTGGCTCTGGTAGTGTACATGTTTTATCTTAATGGAAAGAAAAGCTTTGTTAGAGGACTGAGACTTCAGTTGCTGCATCCTTTGTAAAACACAGCAAAACATGTAAGTGTGACTTCACAACAAAATGATAAATAAGTAAAGAATAAACCAAAGAAGGGTTTTCTGCTAGTCTGGAGGTATGCAGCAGAGAAACAGCTAGGCCAACTCCATTGTCTATTGTGTATTATGTAATCCATCTCTACATATAACCAACAAATTAACATATTTCTGGAACAAAATAACACTTTAAACACCAAAGTAACTACATTTCTTAAATGAAACCATAACTCTTATTTCCCCAGATCCTCTCCCATTTCTACAGCAGCATGCAGAGACTAGCAAATATCAGCAGTCAAGGCACCAATTATTGCCTTGGCTTTCACACAGCTGTATAGGGCAAGGTAATGATGCACAGCTGTTCCAAATCATATGTGCTTAGGAAAATCAGGCAACTTTATAAAATGTCCTCCCAGGAAATGCTTGTGGAATAGGAAATTCCTTCTTCAGTAAATCTACCTATCTACTTACTTTCCCTTTGTAGTAGGTGTTTTGTGATTTTTGGGTTTCTTTTTCTGATTACTTTTATTGTCTGGCTGTCTCAATAAGGTACTTTTTTTAATTATTATTTTCAATGTAGAACTTGGTTCCATTGCAGAAAGTAGTGAAGGACAATGCATGTTTGTGATGGGTTGTTTGGGTTTTTTTCCCATTGTTTAAGGCTATAAAGGCCTTAAAACCTGTGTGTAGTGTGATAGAACAGTAACTGGTTGTGATTTTGTGGCCCGAATAGATCTCCAGGGGAAGAAAGGTTATATCTTGATAAGAGGAAAGTTACTTGGTTTAGAGAGTTGTGCAAATTTAAGGCTTTTGCTAGAAAACAGATTAAAAGAGGGTGCTGTATAACTAAAGGTATCAAAGATCATGGCTATAGCATGTAATGAAGTAAAGAAGGAAACTAGACAAGGTTGAACTTGTACCTCTGTGTTGAGTGTATCTGATCTGAAAGACAAGACAATAGATGATTGAATTTACTTTTAAGAACTACTAATTTTAACTTGTTGCAAATGCTAATCTTGCAAGGAATTGTTTTATAAAACAGGACTGTTGTGGTTTAAACTCGGTGGGTAACTGAGCAATACAATGACCACAAAAGGGGACTAGATGAAATAAGGACTGGGAGAGCTTTCTTGCACCACTTAAAAGGTCGTGGGCAGAAGATCGACTCATCATAGGGAGAAAAAAAACCAAAACAACAATTTAATTTGCTACCAATAACATCAGAGTAGAACAGTGAGAAATATAATCAGATCTAAAGGTCTAACACCTTCCCCCCCACCCCTCTCTTCTTCCCAGGCTCAGCTTTGTTCCTGGTTTTCTTTACCTTCCTCCCACACTTGCACAGGGGAATGGGTATGGCGGTTGCAGTCAGTTCAACTCATGCAGTCTCTGCCACTCTTTTCCCTTCAGGGTAGGGTGGACTTCTCCCAGCCTTCCTCTGCATCTATGTGGTGCCCTTCCCATAGTAGAAAAGTCCTCCAGCAAAGTCCAATGTGGGTCTGCCCATGTCTGCAGTTTCCTCACACATGAACTGCTCCAGCACACACTGCCTTGAGTCATGGCCTCTTCAGGAACAGCCACTTTTTCATGTGGGTCTCTGCCCTACCGCTGAAAATCCACAGGCTGCAGCCAGGTCAGTCTGGACACCAAGGACTGCAGGAGGAACTTTGGCTCCACACACCTTCTCTTTCCTCCCTCTCCTTTCTTCCTTCACTGCCCTTGGTGTCTGCACAGTTCATCTCATGTCCCTTTCCTTTTTCCACTGCAGGTCCCTTCTGATGGTTCTCAAGAGTTCCTATCTCTCTCTCTTAGGCTGGAGGTGCAGCGGGGCTTGACTTTAAGTTGGGGCTGGCCCTGCCAGGTCTGTGCTGGTCAGGACAAAAGAGGGCGGGGCCAGTGCTGCAAGCCCCCTTAAATACATGAATTTGTGGGGATGCTGATTGGCTTGGCCTTGGTCAGAGGTGCACTCAACATTTTAGAGCTATGGGAGCTTCTAGTACATTCTTAAAAGGCTATCTTCATAGTTATACCCTGCTACTAGAAAAACCCAAAACCTCTCACAGAAAACCCCGTATGTAGGACCTTATTTCAAATATGTTTAGTTTTCATGTTTAAGAATTGAAATCCTTTTCATTGAAACTTAGCTATATGACAGTTAGGAAAACTTGTTTGATGTTTTTTCAGACACCACATAGTATTACTATGAAGAGACTGAAACACTGATTGTGGAAGAAATGTTTGGTAACCTATATAACCAAGTTCCAGGAAACTTAGGAGAAGCAAAGGCAGATGTAAGAAATATCTAGATAGTTGGATTGTTTTGTTTTACTGCTTCTCTGTGTAATGTTTTCAGTTACCTGATGCTTTATGTATTAAATTCTTTGAAATGCATGCTAGGGTTCTCTAAGGGAAAGGGTGGTAGGGCCACCTTATATGGATCATACTGACTGGCTTATAGACCTATTTTGTTAAGTTATATAGATATTTAAAAACTAGGGGCTGTATCTGGTTATATACATAACATTAAGCTTTTAGATACTTTTCAGTATCTTTCTAGACCTTGCTTGTATGCATAACTTCTGAAATCTTTATTTACCTCTTTTTGTGCGCTGAGGAGACTAACCTCCTTGGCAAAAGGAGATAAAGCAGGGGCTCAAACAGCAGGGAATGTTCCTTATATACAACTGTAGTAATTTTCTTGAGTAAATATGTTTGAAATTAAACTTCAGTTCTATAACTCAACATGAGAGCTGTGTCCTCTTTTTGGACTCAGTCTTCTTCTAGAGATGTCTATATATTCTATTTTGGTGTTGATATGGACTTCATAACTATGGAGTACTAACTTGCCTAAATATAGCTGTTGCCTAGAAACCCCGTTATACCCAGGTAGCATCAGAAAACATAAATTATATCTGACAGTAGTGCAGTCATGTCTGCCCTTTGCATACTTATGAAAACAGGAAGATGCTAGTGCTTTAAATGCATGATGTATGTTGTATTTGTACTTTTAGTGTGTTTTCTTACTGTGTGAGTAAATGCTAATAACTGTATGTTTAGTTTCTATGCATTTACAGTATCCTTGTAGAAATATCTTATTTCTACTTTTGATTTGTATTATCTGTAATAGTAATTACTTTCAATTATATTTTTATGAAGAAAGAATTATTATTGTTCACTTTCTTCCTACTCTTCAAGATGTTTATGCTTTGTACTCTTTTCCCTTGAAGCAGAAAAGTCATAAAGATGCATTTATAACTGTTTGGAGGGCATGGTGGGGAATAAGGGAAATGCTGAAACAGGAAGAATTCTTGTGTTGTCAGTCACACTGGTATAACTTTTCTTTTTATGAAGTTAATATTGTGTGCATTGTTGCAAGTGACAGTTTACAACTGTTGTGCTTCAACATAGAGGAGGAGACTTCTGATCTTCAACTTGATTTCTAATGAGGAAGAGTACTCCTTTGGTATAGATCTTTGGCTAGAAACTTTGTTATACGATGGTAGGACACAATTACTTTTTGACACAGTGTGTGTCTTAGCCTTTTTTTAACTTGATAGCATTTTACTTTTTTACAGGGTCATGATGGAAAATATTTTGTATGTAATGTTTTGTGTGCTCTTTAAGTGAACTGCTTAACCTGTTTATTAGAATAAAGTGTCTAAAATTATCTTTCTGCTTGATAATCAACTTTTATGTATTTATTTATTACTTACAGAACTTCAACAATTCTATATTCTTGGTCAGCTTACTGCTTTCTGCTTTACCTTAATGCCATTATGATGTTTCTTCATTATAAGTGGCTAATAACCTCAACAGAGAGGTTTTACCAGTGAATAGTTGAATGTTCTTGCTTATGTGCATAAATAACACTACGTGTGGAGACTACACACAAAATGTTTTACTGAAAGTTTAATTGAAAACAAATTTGAATAATCTGTCACAAGCATAGCTAGACTTAACAGCTTTCAGAACAGAATTTTTTGGAATGCAACTTTTATGGTATTTTTAGCAACTCCAAAATTTTTACTGTTAAGTCTGGAACACAGCCTGGACTATCTGGATGGCAGTCTCTCTTGCTAAGTGAACACATGGTTTATTTTCTAAAAGTGTTAATGTGCTTCCATAATGTGTGTGGTGTTTGATTTTGGGTTTTTTTGCTTGTTCATTATTTGTTGGTTTTTTTCTATCTGCTAAGCCTGTGCAGATTATAAACAACTACTGGGAAGCTGGCTTACACAGAGGCCTACAAACTAAAGGGAAGGCATTGATTTTATTTTTTTTAACTTTTGTTTCTTTTGAGCTGCTGAAATTTGCACACTGTATTAAAACTTAGCATCCTATAATCAAACTTGAACTGCTTATAGAAGATGACTGAAGATGCACTAGATTCTGGTCTGAATCATGCATTGCAGATGGAATTAAATTAGCTTAATATTTCAGTTTCTGGAGCAGTGTCTTCAGTACTTAAGATTTAGACAAATACAATATTGTCAATATCCTTCAGAGCTGCTACGAAAGCTTCAAAAAACCACTAATTTTGTGATGCAAGGGCTAGAAATGTTGGTATAGGTTGAGGGTTTTTTTTGTTTGGTTTGTTTTTTGGTTTGGTTTTTTTCAAAAAAATTTGATCCACTTTCTTAAAAAAGTAATTTACATATGACGCTGCCTCTTCAAGACTTCAGTTCCTGTTTATTTCAGTAAATACTGGTTTGTGAAAAGTGTTGTGATACTCCTATCTACACTATTTGCAGCCTATTTGACAAACTGCAGATTCTAGACTTTTTTTAATGCTGAACTCTTCTGAAAACTTGCCTTGATAGTAATACTGAACATTTCAGAAAATGTGGGTTTAAAAACTTCATCCGCAGCTTTGGCTACCTTCCTCACTGCTTTTTTTTGGTTTGGATCAAGATCTTTCCATTTAAAATACTACATTAGGGTTTTTTTCTTGAGAGTTCTTTTTATCTGTTTAAACTGACTCCTTACTGACAGGAGAAACAGCACTTTCAAGGCAGTCATCAACACATTAGAAATAGAGAAAAGGAAAGCACTCTAAGTGTTTTTCCCCTACGTAACCCATATGGCTTTAAAGCTATATATGAAGTTAGTGATTTAATTTCTAGAAAAAAGTATATGTGCTTTCTTATGGAAACTTGTAGTTTTGCGGTATTGACAAGGCTTTCCAGCTATGCTTAAAGTAAAAATCTGACCACTATTACACAGTGGTCACTGCAATTACATACTGTTTATTTGGATAGTTGGAGGAAATCCTCTTATTTCAAAAAAATATGATGTTGGATAGCAGGTCCCTTGGTACTACTAAGGCTGAGGCTCTTTGCAGAACTGCAGCCTTTCAGTGAAGCTGTTGAGGCAGTGTTTTCCAGAGCATCTGTGACAGTATCTTCCTTTCATTTCTCTCATCCTGTTATTCCTACACTCTTGGTCTTGAGCACTGCACCTGCAAACCCTAATAGCACTGTTGTGGCAGATTCCTAAGGTAAATGACTACTACTGATATAAGATTCATCTTTTTCCTCTCTAGTCCTTTTACATGTTTTGTACCTTTGAGTTTGTACTACTTTGTGCACAATAAAGTTAGATAGTCCTTTAAATAACCTATCATTGTTTAATATTTAAGACCCTGTATGCATAGATGAATATGTAACATTTGCACCTGGGCAGCACACTCTAACCAGAGCTAATAGCATCATGAAGCAGATGCAACCAGTAGGAAGTTTGCACTTCAAGAAAAGTATATACTAATACAGGGGGAAAGCGTGGTTAAAAATAATCCTTTTTCATTATTAGAAGCTAATGCTAGTGTACTTTCATTTAAGGCAGAGAATGTGAATGCAGGTACATTCAGGATAAGCTAAGAATGAAAGGTTTCTTTTTTACTACTGCAACTTCCTCAAGTAGTTAGATGAGCATTTAAAAGAAAACGTCATTGTATCTCTGTCAATGTTTGGATAACTTCAGATGACCTGAAATGCTAAAATCTTGGTCAATTAGTTATTTGCTTGGGGGAAAAAGGCTTGGTTAAATTCATAAGCATTTGCTGCGGTGACCCTTACAAGGGAAAGATAATTCCTTTTCTGTGTGGGGAGATCAGACCTACATAGTTGTTTCTTGTCTGAGCTTGCATTCAAGTCAGAGATGCCTGAATTTGTCACAGAATCTACTTCTCACTTTTTACTTCAAATAAAAATGTGAACTTCAGTGTGCTAGGCTTAATGCATCCTGTCAAAGTACATGCAGAGGTTCAACAAGTAAGGTCCTTTTCTGTCACTGTACAAAAATGTTTAATGTTCTAAATATTTAATAAGTAAGAAAAATGTTCTATTAAAGGAAAAGGTGGGGGAAAAATTGCAAATTAAACCTTTTAATGGTACAGTAAGTCAGCAAAGCACTAAGATGTTTTTGACTTGAATGAGAAAAAGGAGAGAGGGGGAAAAAAAATAAAGAGTTTATGCAGGAAGAAAAAAATCGTGTGGCTATTTTGTCTGTAGGTTAAAATTCCCATGAGTTCTCAGGTGAATCTGTAGTGAATTGGTATTGCTACACCACCATGCTTCTGCAGTGAGACTCCACAAACCATGACCCCACAGAATATTATATAAAGGATTTTTGTCATCTGAGTGATGCCAATCTTTTGTTGGCATCTGAGTTTTGTGGTATTTATACTTAGAGATGTGTTGTTTTGGCTATGCCTTGGGATGTTGTGCCTATGTCTGTATTGGTAAATTAAACATATCTAGAACTACCTCATAAATAAAGCCATATTGTGTCAGCTAGCCTTAATGCCAGCATATTAATCTCCTAGTCTTTAAAATTAAAACTGCTGTGTCCAAATTGGCTTTTGGGAGTAGTTTCTGAATGTTGCCAACTCCTGAATCATGCCCAGGCATAGTTTGGGAGAACACTAGTTAGTCCAGGCCAAAAACTATACAAAGCAAGGCTGTTGTAACAAATAAAAGGATAGATAATTGAATTCCAATGCTGTGGAACATTTCCTAGCACTTCTAATTTAATAGTATAGGGCTAGCCAATGTAATACACTAGGAAGTTTTTTTGTTTTGTTTTCTTAATAACACTAAATTTCAACTTGTCAGTTAACTTAAAGATGGCACTTAGGGCCACATACGAACTTTGCTTTAAAAGGGGAAAAACATAATGAGTTTACCTTAGACTGTAGAAAGCATAATTAATTGACACAATCTTGAACAGTTCAACAAGTCTCTTCTATTGCAAGGTAACTCATGACTTTTATAAATAACACATTTTATTTGTTTTCATTTGTCTTTTACTTGCATTCTGTTAATTTTCTGTTCCCATTCCCTTAGCTGCTGAATGAGACTGTTTCATGTGCCAGACTGCTAGACTAAGAGCTGGAAAAAGGTAGCTCTAGAGTCAGGATTAACCAATGGAGATAATATGGCAGGTATAATCTTCCTATTAATTGGTCTCCTCTCCTTTGTGGAGTCTGTACATCTTTTGAGCATCTTCATTAGAAGCAAGGACTGAAATTAGAACTTCTGGCTTTCAGCTACCTACATCCAACAACATGCATTTTCTCTAATCTCATGATCCAAACCTGTTTCCCAGTGTCGTGGTTTAGGTTCACTGTCTGAGCACCACAATGCCCCAAAAAAGAGCTAGTCAAAAGAAGGACTGGGAAAGCTTCTCAGCACTTAAAAAGGTCACAGGTAAAAGGCAGACTTATCATAAGGATTAAAAAACCAGAACAATTTTAATTTGTTACCAACATCAGAGTAGAACAATGGGAGATACAACCAGATCTTAAAATCAAAACACCTTTCCCCGATCCCTCCTTTCTTCCTGGGCTCAGCTTTTGTTCCCGGTTTCTTCACCTTCCCCCTCCCCATTTGCCTTGAGGATCACGGGGATGGAAGTGGGGGTTTGCAGTCGGTTTTCACGCCATGTGCTCCTCAGGAGTAGAAAAAAACTCAGCCCAATGTCTCTCTCTGCTTCCATGTGCCCCCCCCCTGCTTTCCATAGAGGAAAAAAAGTCCTCAAAAGTCCAAATATGGGTTTGCCCACAGCTGCAGTTTCCCTCACATATGAGCTGCTTGAGCACCCACTGCCCAGAGTCCTGGCTTCTGCAGGGCCAGCCACTGCTCAGGTGGCCTTGCCCCACTCGTGAACTCTATGGGCAGAAGGCCAGTTGACCCAGCTCTCACCATGGATTGCAAAGGGGAAACCTGGGTTCTGCATCCTCTCCTTTCTTTCCTTCAACCAACCTTGGAGTTCTTCCAAGTTGTTCTCCTCAGGCCCCACTCTTTTCTCTGCTGCAGGTCTCTTCTTATGGTTATGGAGTTCCTGTCTCTCTCTTTATTTTCGGGATGAAGCTGCAGCGGGGCTTAAGCTTAAGTTGTGGTCGGGGCCAACCAAGCCCACCCAGGCAAGGCTGGGGCCACACCACCTGCACCTGGGACCATGCTGGTCAGGGCTGGTGCCAGAGAGAGCAAGAAAATGCCCTGCACCACCCTTAAATACATGAATTTGCAGGGCTGCTGATTGGCTTGGCCCTGGTCAGAGGTCAGTCTGACAAAGTAAAAGGGGAAGTTTTTCAGGTAGCTTCTCAAAGGGCCATGTCCATAGCCCTTCCCCCGTTACCAAAGACACAAGTAAAAACCCCTCACAGAAAACCCAATACACCCAAACTCTGTACAAATATCAAGTTTTAATATAGCATGTATTCGTGTTCAGCTTTTAAATGTTTCTTGAGCACTGAATTGGTGCAAAAAAAATTAGCAAATAGCCTAGAAAAAGAGGTGTAGTAAAAAATTCACTGTACTACAAGATTATAGAGAAGGAGAGCTGGCATAACTGATATATTGGTAGTGTATGTGCTTTCACTGTGAGATTTTGCTGCCTTCACCAGTTTGTGGCACAGAAACTTGTTAGCCCTTCTCTGCATATCATACATTCAGTTTTCTCTTTTCAAGGGGAGAATGTGAGGCTATTCTCTTGAATTTTTCTGACTATTTGATATACCTTAGAGTCCCAGAATTTCTGTGAAGTGTTTGTAAACAAGAATGGTCTAAAAGCACTGTGGGCTCATAAATGTGTAGCTTTCAGTTAGCTCTTCAGTGGATCATCAACTACCAGAAAATAATTTTTTGAGGGATGATAGACTTAAAATGCAATGAAAACCTCAGCCACCGTTATTGTTTTCTAACAGGATTTCTGAAGTGATAAAGAACTATGTGGTGAGAGAGCTATTTAAGAAAAGTAGGAGAGAAAGGAAAGATTTGGATATGGTTTTATGAATAATTTAAACTTGCTGTTACAAAAGGCAACCAATCACATCACTAGGTTAGCACCAGCACTCCTTGATCTGGCTGAAAGCTTGAGCTGTTTCTCTTGACCAAAAGCAACTGCAAAGGATAGTATTATGAAGCCCCTTTGCACAAGAAAGGAGAATGGAGAAATGAGACCATCAGTGAGCTTGAGGGGAAAGGTGGGGCTTCTGTTTCTAACAGAAATCCTAATTGGTTTGTGAAACTGCACTTTTTTTACATATCTTTGAACAACATGGAATCTACCAGAAACAGATTGCTGCAGATCTCCTCTTTTATAAACCAAAGAAAATCAATCAAACAAAAAAACCCCTCAGGTACATAAAGTTTATTTGGATGTACAGATCAATCCATGTATGTAGTAGCTCTGTTATAGACTTAGATGCCTTTGTTATGTGTTGGCACTTCCCTGGTTGCTCTCAAAATCTTTTTAAACTTACCCTGGATGCCTTGACTGCAGGATTCTTGCCTTTTGCTTTCCAAATGCATAAAATTGCCTAACCACAGCTGATCTCCTTCTCAGTTACTGACAGAAAAGTGGGGGAAGAGAGTGCATTATCAGATAGCAAGCAGATCCGTTCGACATCCAGGATTCACAGCTTACTACTACATGAAAGATAAATCGGGGCCTGGCAGGACAGAGTATTCACAGCAAGGGTCTGGAAAAATAAATTTTTAACCTATCCTTTCAAAGGAATTGTAGCATTAACATCCTGTGGAGAGGTACAGAAACAGCCTGTATAAGCTACTTCAGGACTTCTACATTTAAAATAGCTTGTATGTAACTACAGGAGATAAATACCTAGTTATTTTACAGGTGGTTGGTTTTTAGTCAGAATTAGACTGTCATTACAGAATCACAGAACGTTAGAGATTGGAAGGGACCTCAAAAGATCATCTAGTCCAATCCCCCTGCCGGAGCAGGAACACCTAGATGAGGTTACACAGGAAGGCATCCAGGCGGGTTTTGAATGTCTCCAGAGAAGGAAACTCCACAACCTCTCTGGGCAGCCTGTTCCAGTGCTCTGTCACCCTCACTGAGAAGAAGTTTCTTCTCAAATTTAAGTGGAACCTCCTGTGTTCCAGTTTGTGTACATTACCCCTTGTCTTATCATTGTTTGTCACCGAGAAGAGCCTGGCTCCATCCTCGTGACACTCATCCTTTATATATTTATAAACATGAATGAGGTCTCCCCTCAGTCTCCTCTTCTGCAAACTAAAGAGACCCAGCTCCCTCAACCTTTCCACATAAGGGAGATGCTCCCCTCCCTTGATCATCTTTGTAGCCCTACACTGGACTCTCTCCAGCAGTTCCCTGTCCTTCTTGAACTGAGGGGCCCAGAACTGGACACAATATTCCAGATGCGGTCTCACCAGGGCAGAGTAGAGGGGGAGGAGAACCTCTCTCGACCTACTAACCACCTCCCTCATTAGGATGCTTCAAATTCAAGAAGCAGGAAAGAGATGGAAAAAACGGTATTTTGCAGCCTTGTTGTACTGAAACTTTAAAATGCTTGTAGTACTAAAATAAAGTTGTTACACTTCAGCAAGTAGTATCACTTCAGCAAGTAGTATCACAGTTTATTACTATGTATCCAGTTTAAAATGTGTTGGCAGTTTCCTAGTCAGAGCTGTCAACAAGATAGTCAACACTTCATGTGAGGCATTTATTTTATTAAAGTATAACATAATGATTTAAGGAGTAGTGGCATTCAGTATCACTGATCTTGGATCACTTTAATAATTCTTTTTATGTCACAGTTGGAAATTTAACTTCATTAATATATTATCTTGCAAGTCCTTCCTGAGGACCTGACATTTTGTGCTAAGTAGTTCATTAGAATTGCCCATTTAAATTTTTTTCCTCCTCCAGGTGTACTAGGTATAAAAGATAAAATGATGGAGGTTAGTTAAATGAGAATTGTTTTAAAGACTCTTTTCATTGTGTCTTATTAGCATACTGGTTTGTTTTGGGTATCTCTATCTTTTATTCCAGTAGCCAGTAAATGAGGATAAATAGACTGAAAGCGTAACAGGATAAATGACGCTCCAATGAAATAATCTTGTGTCAGAGGAAAGAAGGCTAATGTCTTGAGTTATAATGTGAACTCTTCCTATACAAGAGTGTGACTTAATGGAAATGTGATATTTGATAAGACTTTTATTTGTAATGGCTAGCTTTAAGATGACTCAGACTTATTCTCATATAGGAAGGTGTGGTTTTTCCCTAGAGAATAATTATCTAATAATCTTGTGTGAAATAGATCAGAAATTTTATGGACTATTTGATCATCAGTTGGAAATAACTGAGAAGTCTTCAACACATTATTTTTGAGCAATGAAGCACAGTTAAGGTGTTACTAAAGAAACATAAATTTATAGGTGTCCACTTGTTTAATTACAATTTGGGGCTATGTTAAGTAATAAGAGAGCACTGAATAGTCTTCTAATATAATGATCTATGCTAAATAATTATCTACAATGCATTCTGTTAAAATGCATCAAGTCTCCTTCAACCTTTATTTTTCTGGACATGTCCCCCATGGGACGTAGTTGAGTGTGTGGGGAAGGGATAGGGAGTTGAAGACACTTTCATACAGGATGGTATATTGCTGAAGTAAAAATAATATAATACTTGATCCCAATTTAAGACTCTTATGTTGTTCGATTATTTTATGTTGTGTTACTATATCTGCAGCAGTTTCTGACTCTCTTAAGAGCAGAGATCCTGTGTTCTTCCTCAGGGGTCAGAGAGTAACCAACAATAAAAGTCTTGCCAGTTACAACATCTCTTGCAAGCGGAAAAAAATGTCTCATCTTTGAAGCCCCTAATAATAAAATTTTTCTTACATTCCAGTCTTGTCAGTTTTTGCCCTCTCAAATAAGAAATTATCTTGAAGGAAATTGTCTTTGCTGTGGACGCCCAAACAACACGTATGTTTAAGGGGTGAAGAAGTTAATCAAGGAAATGTGACAGAATAATATCTCCTACCTTAAAGCATCTTGGCCTTTCTCTCATGTTACAGTACTAGATTGTAACTGCAGGTGCTACAAGTCATGCTCCAAGCATGACAAGGAAAGCCACCCAAAACCTAACAACAAATAAACTTACTCTCATTGAAGAAATGTGTGTGCTCTTAAAGAACAGAAGTTATTCACAGTATTCAAAAAATGCAGAGAAGTGACTTGAAGTCATTCTGGTTTTGTTTGCCTTTTTGAAGAGTTCTCCCATAATAGATGCATCTAGTTCATTCATTTCTCCTTGCAGAAGAGAAGTTGTCTTTTCTGTAACATCTTTTTTGCAACATTAGGAGAAGAAATTGCTTTTTTCAAAATAATTAGTCCTGTATTCTATACAACCCAGTGGGAGTAAGTGATATTCAGTGATATTACTGAATGCTTGTAACTTGGGGGATGAAGGGAAGATGTGGAGGAAAAAAAAAACCAACTATCTGCTAGCAGAGGCTGAAGAGTATGCAGGAAGCCTGCCTTTGAGAAGCCCTTACTAATTCTTATTACAGTCAGTTGCCCATAAGTTTAATTGTCAACTCAACAGCGGGAACAAGTGGCTGCAAAGACAGGAACTGGCTTTTTCAAGCAGCACGCCTTGTTAGAACAGCTGGTTGCTGTCTCCTTTGGTGTGGATAAAGGAGACAGTCTGCATCCCTCGCAGCTTTTTACTTCCCTTTTTGTTTTAAACAAAAAGAAAAATCTAAATATACTCCCACCTGCAGGTTGTAAGATTTGTCATGTATGCCAATCTGACTTCTATTCAGACCACCATTGTGGAATAGGAAACACCTCTGTTCAAATAGTTTGACATGCTAAGCTGCAAAGT
>NW_010190110.1:24977-49808 GCF_000695765.1 Mesitornis unicolor
ATTGGCTCAACACTACTGAAATTATTATCTAGCTCAGAATGATGTCCTTAGTGAGACTGGCCTCTCTTGTACTATCTATTGAGGAGTTTTCTTAGCTCTTAAGGCAGGAGTGGAAATCTTCCTTAGGACAGACTTAGCATGAAGTCTGCATGTACAGGAATATGTTTTCTTGCATCCAGTAAATGTACAATCACTCTTCCTAAAATTCTGCAGTTTAATCTGAAAGGCATATTTCCATATATAAAAAGAATACCACTTGCATTGCCATTGCATGTGATTAGTAGCAGTACTGAGCATTTGCTAATATGACATTCATATGCTTGGTTCTAATTATATAATACATCATTGTCTGTGGTCATCTGCTCAAGCTGAACTCTGAGAATGTGTTACAAAGGGGAAAAGAAGAGTCAAAGGTATTATTTAGAAAAATAGGAACCATAAGAGTTATGCTGCTACACTTAAACATTATTTCTCTTACTGAGTGGTCTCTCTGCATTTAGCCATTCTCATGCATATAAGACTTCATAGTTCCAATTTGAGTGATTTTTCCTGAATATTTTCATAACAAGAACTTTCTTTGAAAAAGAATTAAGTGATGATACAGAAGGTGTGTGTCTCTCATACCTTTGGTCTTACAACGCATCTGCAGGAAAGTTATTCTACATGCAGGAGGAAGAGTTCAATGAAGGTGGATAAATTAAAGCTATAACTTGGGAATATTCTAGTACAGATCAATGACATAGGTCAGCATTTTCCTAAACTTATTTCCTTGGGTTGATGCTCATCATGAATTCTTTGACTTTATAGAGGTGATCAAGTCTTTAGCTGGGACTTCATTGTACCCTACTTCTGCAGGAGTCACAGAATCACAGAATGTTAGGAGTTGGAAGGGACCTTGAAAGATCATCTAGTCCAACCCCCCTGCCAGAACAAGATCACCTAGAGTAGGTCACACAGGAATGCATCCAGGCGGGTTTTGAAAGTCTCCAGAGGAGGAGACTCCACAACCTCTCTGGGCACCCTGTTCCAGTGCTCCATTTTTTCCTTGTCTTTACATTGAACCTCCTGTGTACTAGTTTGTGACCATTGCCCCTTTTCCTGTCACTGAACACAACCAGTAAGAATCTGGTCTCATCCTCCTGATCCACCCTTCAGATATTTATAAGCATTAATGAGATCCTGCCTCAGTCTCCTCCAGGCTAAACAGATGCAGCTCTCTTAGCCCTTCCTCATATGTGATATGGTCCAGTCCCCTCATCATCTTAGTGGCTCTGTGCTGAACTATCTCCAGTAATTTCTTGTCCTCCTTAAACTGGGGAACCCAAAACTAGACACAGTATTCCAGATGTTTTTATATGTTGTTATAGTGTGTGCAACGGGTAGTTGTAACAACACAGCTAATTATCACATCACAGCAGTTTACCTGTGTGTCTGAGCTCATCTAAAAGGTTCTGTATAAGCAGTACTAATGAAGCATGTAAACAAGTATTTCCCACTTAAGCATAAAGTATCTTCCCCCCAATAAATTTATCTTAGACAATAATACTATATGGCTTATAGGAATAAGTGGTCTATCGAGCATAATTGCTGGACATGGACACAGTTAAGTGATGTCTGATTCAAAGTTAAGACTTGAACTACAAAATAACTAAGCGTTCCTTAAAAGTGTGTTGAATGAACATCAAATGACTATCACATATCACTATCACCTGGACATGTTCCTATATGATCTTCTCTAGGTGATCTTGTCTATGTGATCCTGCTCTAGCAGGACTTAGATGATCTTAAGAAGTATGTTCCAACTCCTACCATTCTGTGATTCTGTGATAGAAGTTGCAAGACTACCAAAGAGAAAATAGCTTGGGTTCTGAAAAAGGAGTGCTAAGTATGTTTCAATGGAAATGCATGTATTTGATATGAGAGAGGTAATTTATTGTGTTGACTAGTAGACTTGTTTTTTAAGCTGTTAAATTCATTCCATTTTCTCTTTAGAAAGCCTTGTTCATTTGGCAAAAGGTGAAGTGGTAGAATGAAAACTGAGTATTTGCACTGTTGCTGAGACTTAAGCCAATGAAGAATATGTAACAAATCCATGAACACACTCTCAAAAAGAAAAAACACCACTACCCTAAAAAACAAAACAAACACCAAGTGTTATCACCTTTTAAAGTCTTAATGTAACCATATTAACGAATACTGAAAGATCAAATAAATAATACATGACAGCTTAGTATTACCAAATAAGAGAGATATTTTGATAACTTGGAGATGCATTGAGCTTATTCAAAACTGCTGTCTAGAATGTTTAAACATTAAGGTGTGACACTTGTGTAACTTTTGATTCTCTGATGCTTTTAATTCTTCAGTCCTTTGCTAGTAATCTGTGTGATGGAATACGGAATAAAATGTAATGTCACTGAGCTGAGAAAAGTGTATTGGGTTTTCTGTGAGGGGTTTTTGGTTGTGTCTTTGGTAATGGGGGAAGGGCTATGGACATGGCCCTTTAAGAAGCTACCTGAAAAGCTCCCCCTTTTACTTTGTCAGACCAACCTCTGACCAGTGCCAAGCCAATCGGCGCCCCTGCAAATTCATGTATTTAAGGCGCATGCAGTGCATGCCTCGCTCTCTCTGGCACCAGCCCTGATCAACGCAGCCCCAGCCTTGCCTGGGTGGGCTTGGCTGGCCCCGACCACAACTTAAGCTTAAGCCCTGCTGCAGCTTCATCCCGGGAAAAAAAAAAGAGAGAGAGCGCCAGGATCTCCATAACCATCAGAAGAGACCTGCAGCAGAGAAAAGAGTGGGGCCTGAGGAGAACAACTTGGAAGAACACCAAGGTTGGTTGAAAGAAAGAAAGGAGAGGGAGGAGGAGGAGGACGCAGAACCCAGGTTTCCCCTTTGCAACCCGTGGTGAGAGCTGGGTCGACTGGTCGTGTGTGAGGGAACTGTGACAATGGGCAGACTCAAATTGGAGTTTTGTGGACTTGGGCTGAAACAGTTTTGTGTGTGAGGGAAACTGTAGCTGTGGGCAGACCCATGTTGGACTTTTGAGGACTTTTTTCCTCTATGTAAAGGGGGGCCACATGGAAGCAGAGAGACTGGGCTGAGTTTTTCCTACTCTTGAGAAGCACATGGTGTAAAAAAACCGACTGCAACCCCCCACTCTCATCTCCCTGAGCCTCAAGGCAAAGGGGGAAGGGGAAGGTGAAGAAACCGGGAACAAAAGCTGAGCCCAGGAAGAAGGGAGGGATGGGGGAAAGGTGTTTTGATTTTAAGATCTGGTTGTATCTCCCATTGTTCTACTCTGATGTTGGTAACAAATTAAAATTCTTTTATTTTTTTATTCTTGATGATGAGTCTGTCTTTTGCTTGTGACTTTTTTAAGTGTTGAGAAGCTCTCCCAGTCCTTATTTTGACTAGCCCTTTTTTAGGGCATTGTGGTGCTCAGTTATGCACTGACTAAACCACAACAAAAGGCTATACACTTGAAAACTGAAAATGTTGAAATTGCAGTTACTTAGAAAAGTAGGATACAAAATCTAAAAGGAAACATATTAAATCAGGAATTAAAAGGGATAGGATATCAGACAAATGTTTAGGTGGCAGCTATTCCAAAAGCTCAATAGTGGATCTTCAACTCAGTTGTAACCCAGGAAAATCCTGCTGTTCTGGAAAAAAGTAAATACTATATTCTGGTATAAGTAAGCCTATAGTCTGTAAGACCTTTTGAAGTAATCTTTCTCTGCTGAATACTAGCAGAATCATTGCTTCTGTCCAGTTCTAAGCTTTGCACTGCACAATTGGAGAAAACTCTGAGGGAATAATATGAATCATCATAGGTCTGCTAATCATGGCTTAGAAGAAAAAACATGTTATCTTCTTTAAGACGAGAGTCTTAAATATGTAAAATACTGTTGCAAAGAGTGCTGGAATAATTGTTTGCTATGTCTGTGATAAGATAAAAGGTAATGAATTAATGAAATAATAAGGAAGATTAAGGTTAAATATTTTTAAAATTTTCAAAATGCTTAAGTAGGGAAGCATTGGAATATATTGCTTGTATGTAGCTTCTAACAGTAGAGGAAAAGTAGATAAGCATGTCTCAGAAATGATGCAGATAGAATGATGCCTTAAGGTAATGGAATACAGTTAAATGATCATGCAACATGTATTTAAACCCTGTGATTCCATGGTAAATAAGGAATAAGTATGTCAGGCCTTCAGATTAAAATAATAACTCCTTCACTTATCTTCCTCCCACAGTTGTGTCAAGGGTATTAAATCATAGACCTTTCCTTTTCTCTCACTCCCTAGTTGCTTATAACTTTCTCTGACTGTTATTTCAGTCTCAAGCTCCTATACTCCTCATCTGTAACAAGGTAGCAGTCATAAAGCTTCAGTCTTGTTCGTGTTTCTCATCTTGGGATGCAGATATTGGAGGTTATCCCTTTATGTCAGAATTTCCCTTGGAAATTCCCTGCTGGTGAAGGTAAGTGGTTGGGTTTTTGTTGGCTTTCTTCTTTGCTTTCCCCCCTGTTTCCTTCTTAGCTGTGAAATTAGGATGAGCATTTATATATAATATTAATTCAGTTGGCTAACCCATCTCATTCTGTCACACACTGTTTAACATTTCTGTAGCAAGCTGAAGCACAGGAGATTCAACCTGAACATAAGGAAAAACTTCTTTACTGTAAGGCTGACAGAGCACTGGATCCGGCTGCCCAGAGAGACTGTGGAGTCTCCTCCTCTGGAGACATTCAAAACCCGCCTGGATGCGTTCCTGTGTGACCTAGTCTAGATGATCCTGCTCTGGCAGGGGGGTTGGACTAGATGATCTTTCAAGATCCTAACATTCCTAACAGAATGGATTTCAAGATCCTTCCAACTTCTAACATTCTCTGATTCTGTGATGGACTTTAAGGACTTTTGTGGCCTTTAACTCCAGATTCTCATTTTCCTTATCTGGACATTATTCTCTGCCAGTAAAGCAGAGTCTCCATCCTGCACATCTGAGAAATTTAACTGGAATGTGTAGAAGATAAATGAGTTTCTAAAGAAGGTGGTGTTTGACATGAGGTATATAACATTATCAGTCCAGGTGATCTAATTGATCCCTTGATCTTCAAGAAAATGGATTGTGTTTACCAGGCTAATATTAGGTTACTCTTCACTTGACATAGGTATTGCTGCATTTGTTCTTTTAATTTAGTACTGATTTGAACTGTGCCCCGGTGTAGTATGCCAGAAACACACAAATATTCTGAAGATCTGTAATCCATTAAAGGTCAAAAATAAATTCCCAGTATAAGAAGTCAAGGAAAAAAATGTACTTTGTAAGGATGTGATAGCTTTTATATCTACCAGTTACAACCTCTGCTGTCTTTAAATGACAAAGGTTCTGATTCTTCCACTGACAGGTATTGAGTGATGCCTTATTATGCAAGTATTTCTGCTGACTTTCTCAATTACTTTGGATTTTAAGAGTCTTGGCTTCTGTGGATTTTATGCCCTGTTGTCTTCCCCTACTTTTATGGAACTTGAGCTTGCAAGTCCAACATCTTTATTTGCAACAGTAACATTTATATTCCAGTCAATGTGAGGGACCTGTCATTATTTGGAAATGCTTCTAATTAACTTATTCTCCAGCTTCAGGATCATGTTAAATAAAGAAAATCTAATTATAAGCCTGTCGTAACAGAATTAATCTCACTTCTTTCATTGAGTTACTCTGAAGGAAAAGCACTTGTTTTTTGCAGGCAACAAATATATTCTAGTAAAGATCAATATCCTGAATATATTTTTAAAATAAAATATGATAAAACACCTCATTAAATACATAATTCTATGAAAAAGACAACCTGAGTATTTAATAGATGTAGGCTTGTTTTGCTTCTAACTTCAGCTTCTTTTATTTCAAGATATTTGTGTAATGTATTTACATTTTGGTTAAATCTATGTCAAATGTTAATAGAGACAGAATTCTGTGTTCTAATAGTTAGACTATTTGTACTGTGATAGTAATTCATAACTAGATGGTTTGGATTGGGTTTTGGTGGCCTCTGGCCTCTTACTGACGTTTTTCTGTATAGAAATTATGTATACAGCATACCTACACACACCAATCTTCAAGGACAGGTATACTGACTTTGCTTTAGAAGCAAATAGAGTATTTCCTGCCTTTCCATGGAGACTGCAGATGGCCAAAAATTAAAATACATTAGTAACTTCATATTTTAAGAAATACATAATATTCTCCAGACTGTGAGCATAGGGTGAATATATGGACTGAAAAATACAAACTTTTTGAAGTTACTAAAATGGAACTATATTTCTGCCTGAAATAATTTTTAAAATATATTTTGTTTTACTATCATTTCTTGATTTGTAAATTGAGAGGCTAAGACAGTTAAGTTAAAGGTGACTTTCCAGTTCAAAAGGAGGTATGGGTGGGCTGTTTCCTGAATGATCTTACTAGTGACTTGTGTTATAGACAACGAACTGTGACAGGAAAAGTACTTCTGGGTGTTCTAGTCTTTGTCAGCTAGTATTAACCACACTTTTTTCACTGTAGTGGTATCTGAAGGTCAGTTTCAGATCTTGTTCTGTTCTTTCATCTCTTGTTCCCCTGCTATGAACACATCTCTGCTTCATTCTTCAGGGAGGACAGCAGCAGGAGACGAAGTAAGTGTCACCCTGTCTCTTGCCAGTGTGCAATTGCAAAAAACTCATCACCAACAACAAAAACATAAAAACAACCAAAAAAACCTCAAAAACCAAGTAACTTGGCATCCACAGCTCTGAAGGATACTATGGAGAACCAGAGAGGATCTTTCTGTTGAAGTAGTGCTTGGAGAATTTTATCAGTCTTGTACATTGTTGCAGAGCATTGGGAAGTGGTAGTTTTCAGAAAATTATTCTGCTTTCTTGGGAAGCGGAAAAGAAATCACCCTAACATTAAGTGACTCCTCTCTATGGACAAGCTTCTATATCCTTGCTCCAAAAGCATTTAATGTCTGGAGTTTCTCAGGGGAACATGTGAAATCACAATTTAACGCTAATGTCATTATTACTGGTGTAGGGCTTCAGAATGGTTGTTCTACTTTTATTATTACAATTCAACCACATTGTGAGTCTCAGGTGGGAGGAAATCACTGTCAAATCTAACTTTTTTCTTTGTAACCCTAAAAGTGTTGGAAAACCTATGCTAGAGATAGCAATTTCAGCTTTACTTACAAAATTACATTTATTGAATACCATTTATAAATATTCCTATTCATTACTGGTGGTGTTTCTGGGACACCTGCTGTTTTGAAACTAATGTCTCAGTCAAGAAAGAGAACATTAAGAATTACATAATTTATTTACCTGGAACAGCAAAGCAAGGACATAATCCTACTTCTTTGGAAGTGCTTCAGTGATCTCTTCTTCCCTCTCCCTCCCTGACTCCACTTCTGACATTATGCAAATACTTGAACATAATGCTGTCTCACAGCTGGATATTTTTAAAGGAGAACCAAATGAAAATGTATCACTGGTTCACTTCAACTTTTCCATTTTGTTTCACTTGCTGTTACTGTATTCTTACATCTGGGGTATGTATATCCTACCTGCTTTCTTGTTGTTCTGTATATAACACTCAAGTCATGTCCATGGAGACTAATTGGAAGATGTTGCTTCTCATTTTCTTGCTTTTGGTTCTTGTTATCAATTATTTTAAATGTAGGAAAGATTCTCTTTTTTGTTGTTGCTTTGTTTTGTAGGTTTGGGTGGTTTGTTTTTTTTTCCACTTACTTTACTTTCGTTTATACTGTAAATATGCCAACAGGGATAAAAATCAGTTTGTGAAATTCCAGAAACATGTGGTCACGAATAGTTGCATCCCTAAAGGGCCTGTAAATAGTAATAATAATAAAAAAGTTTAGGAGAAAAGAAGAGTGATGTTATTTATGAAATGAAAGATTGAAACACAAGAGTCAAGTATACATATTCAAGCATAGCATTGACTGGCAGGGTAGGCATCTAAACCAAGTTTTTTCAGAGAATTGGTCATCTCTCTCCTCTTACTCTTACAAATCATTAAACTGCACCTAAAAATTCAAATTCAAATCACATTTTTCTGAACTGTCACATACAAATTCATCGTTACCCAGGAGTAATTTGATGGATGGTTGAAGCAAGAAACCTGGCATTTATTGCAGGGGTTAACAAGGCCTGTGTTCTGAAAAGCTTGCCTTAAATATCTGGATAGTTAGAAAATAATTCTGGAAAAGGAAAATATAAAAATAGCACAATTATAAGGCTTACTTTATTATTTTAGCAACATATATTAGACCAATGTTTCTTTGGGAATGTTAAGAATGCAAAGAAGTAACAATTGCACATGTGAAATCATCACTTGTTAGTTTTGTTCTCTGGCTAGATATGAAATGTCAAGTATGTATGACATACATACATATGTATGTTAGCTGTGTGTTTGAGATGCTTTATTAAGCACCTGATAACAAGATCTGATCTCTGTAAATAAAACCAATGGTGACACTAAACCTTATTATAGTCAAAAGTTGCTGCCTTGCTCTACATTTACCAATGTATTTGTTACATATCAATGACTTGCAATACAGTGTGAAAAATATGAAAGTATGAGTCGGTTAGCCTTTTCATTATCTATTAGCACTGAATTTCAGATCAAGTGGCTGTATCACATCCTTTTTCAACAAATGGCTTTTGAACTGAAATTCATTTGATATGAAGTCCCACAGAATTAAATGTAATGCCAACCATGAAATTGTCATTTCATACAACATGGGTGAATTCCTTGAATATTTGGTGTTGTGTGCTGTTTATTTTGTGTTATATAACAAATGCATAGGTCATGAAATAGAGGCTATCCAATAAGTCTCCTAACTTCCTGCATGATAAATTATATTTAAAATAATTACATCCTATGAATTTAATATTTCATACACTATGAAAGGCAAGATTACTGATATAAATATGTTTTAATGATCCTTCCATGAGACCAGCTCTTGTTCTGTTGGACTGAAGCAGAGATGAGCACCTACTAATTGCTAGCAATTCTGAAATAGATACTATTTCTAAGGCTAGGTAGGGTTTTGCATCAGCAGGCATCCTTTTCAGTTAGAAGTCCTAGTTCTTTTAGAAAAGGATTGTGAACTGAGAGATAATTTCAAACATGTACAGTTTTTGTTAGTCTTTTGATGGAGATTTGAGAAATGACCTTCCAACAAAGAATAATTTCAAACAGATTTGACAATCTTGCCCAGCCTGAAAAAGGAATTTTAAGAATGGAAACATTTAAGTGACAGTAATAAATCTTCTGATGCATGCTGCTGCTACCTTGAAACAAACCAAATGTATGAACACTATTACACTTAACACTTCCTGCAGCAAATAAATTTACTCTTTTCTTGTTCAACGCTACTTGATAGTTACTCTAACAAAACTGTGTTTTTTATTGGAAGAAAATAATATACTGAGATTCTATGTCAGAAACAGAACGTGAGGAGTTCACTCTGAGATTTTACCCCAAATTCATTTGTGTACCACCTAATTTTTACTGGTAACAAACTAATAATTAGCTAAAATGCTTGCATCATTTTAATACCCCAATTGATACAGAGTGTAAGGTCAAGTGAGACATGCATTCTCTGAAGTGTTCCAAGCAGCCACCAAAAAGAGAATTTTACCCTTCTTTAAAGTAAAGAGTTGCTACTTTAATCCAGGGCAGGATTGTCAATTCTGCAAAACCTTTTTCGTAACTGAAGTCCTCTCTCTCTTTGAGAGTGAGCAGACTATGTTGCAACAGGAAAGGAAAATTTTAGGTTAAAAGATTTAATCTGTAAAGAGCCCTTTGTAAAGGAATTGAGAGGAATCATAGAGTCGTAGAATCTTAGAATACCAGATTGGAAAGAACCACAAAGATAATCTAGTCCAACTTCTCAAGGTAAAAGTATAGTTTAAAAGATATGAATCAGCACCCTGCTTAGCTTTAAAACTACAGGAAAGCTTTCCTGTAGTCTTGAAGGAAGACCACTTTCCCTGTGGTCTTGAAGGTCTCTAAAAGCAGATTTCTAATTGGCTTGCCTTACGTAGACTTCTAAATAAATATCACCTGTAGCACAAGGCAAACCCAAAGCCCACAATCCTAATTCTGATTGTGTACATAGGATAGGGAAGAAAAAGTGATATGAGGGTATTTGATGACAGGTTAGTGCAAGGAGGCCATCCACAGACTATTATTTGTCTTTTATAAGTATTTATAATAGTTTTCTTTTACTTGATAAACAACTGCTTTTATTTGCATTTTTCTTATTTTATTGATGGTTTTTTAAAGTTACTTGAAAACACAAGACATTTCTGATGTAAGGTTGTGCTGAATTTAAATTACGATCCTATGTACCACATGTCACTAGCACACACCCCACTCCCACCCCCCATTATATCTGAACAGTAAAAGAATCCTTATCTGAGTGACAGGAATCTGGTGGAAGGCTGGCTCAAAATGATCTGAGGGACAACCTTAATACTGACTTTGAATAACATTAAAGGTTTTCTGACATGCAGTGAAATGTTTGGCTATAGTACTTGAACATCAAAAGTTACAAGGAAAATATCACACTCACATAAGATAAAGGATTAATAATTAAAAAAAAACCAAAACAAACAAACACCACCACCACCAACAACAAAACCAAAACAAAACAAACCAAGACAAAAAACCAAAACAACTGAAGTGTTAGTTTACTAGTCACCTGTCTAAATATATTTACTCTTTATGAAGTGCATAAATATAAGATTTGAAGTGTGGACTGTATTTTAAAATACAATCAGTACAATACTCCCTTAGTTTTTCATTCTCATAAGTGGACTATTTCCTTCTTTCCTGACAATCACCTTTAGTCCTAGTGGAGCCTAGTGCAATCATATCTAAAATGCATACAAACACAAGAATTGCATCTCTGAACTGAACTTGGTTCATTTGCTGATGAACAGTAGTGCTCAACAAAGGACAAAAGAGCTTGTAATTACAATTAGATAAGACCTGGTGAATAAAGCCTTAATCATAAGATATAACAGCTCATCTAACATGCTTTGAATTAATAAGAATACTTTGTCCTTTTTTGATATCTATACACTTCTTCGGAGTTCTATGACAATCATGGCTTTATTCTGCCATCCTGTGACAATGTGCAATAAGGTGGTGGAACATTGTACAGGAAGAAATAAAAAATATATAGTCACATGTTCTAAATTTGCCAGCCCTTACTTTTAGAGGTTACAGAAATTCTTGTTCTATCAGAACTTCTACCATGGCTACACTACTTGTGCAACCACTGTGTTTTTTGGTTGTGGTTTTTATTTTTCAAATTAATCTTTTGAAATCTATATTACTAATGAACTATCTTGAAGCATTCTATATTTTTTCTAGATTTTAGAAATCTGTTAGACTATGGCTTTTTTAACTAGCTGGATAATCAAACCATTGTTCTTTAATAATCTTATAGCATGCCCTTAATAATGTTTACTGCATCTGATGCCAGAATCAGCTTTGTGTAGATCGTCTACTGAAATAAGATATAAATAAGTTAATGTTGATACCAGCAAAAACTATTTTTTTCATAATAATCCTATATTTTCTGAGAAACTATAACATAGTTATAATTTAAATAAGGAAGATCGAGTTTCAGAGGGTTTATATCTCTCTTCAGCTGGCTGGGGAAGCCTTGGAAGTATGTCACAGTTACTTTTTAATGAGCTTTCACTGATTATAGAATCTAACATTACGAATATGCTGAAATAAATAGAAACATTGCTGATTGCAGATGCTGTGCAGCTTGCACAGTGCAGTCAGTACAATACAGGACTATATGTTCCTGTGGAGATGTATTTAGTTCCTGATTTTAGAAAACATTATTATCAAACTACAGTAAGATGTGACTTTTGTAACAAGGCTGAAAGATGAATCACCATTTCTTAGTTAATTGGAACATTAATATAGGCTAAGATCCTGATCATTTCTTGGGAGATGATTTAAATAATGGTAGGTGCTGATGCCTGCTGATTAACTACAAATGGTTAATAAACCTTAGGCTAATCTGACTTCTGTTTCTATTGATGACAGATTTCATTTCTGCTAATTAGTTTTTAAAAATTAACTACCTCATGTGGGCTTAAAAACTTTCAGTCTTTCTGCGCCACACGTTAGGCTATGTTAGACCTCTTAAACATTTGAAGTAAGTCACTAATTACTGTTTTATTAGGCAAATTAGATGATCATTTCCTAGTGTTTGTTTTAAAGACAAATCTCCAAACCTAACTGATGCCAACTAAATCTACCCAGCTATGTGCTTCTGAATGCATCAGCACACAATTTTCTATCCTGTTTAAGCTTCAAGCAGATCATAATACATTAAACTCTTTTTCCTTATTATCAAAGAACTTGGCAAAGATCTGAAACATAAATAAGATACACAACACACATCTATGGGATGTAAGCACCAGAAGCAGGAATTTAACTTGTTTCTTGGTTTCTGTTTCATGAGACTTACTGGCTGCTTTATTTGAGGATTGTAAAGACAATCTGTCATCTATATGTCATCATCATTCCCACCACCCCGCCCCGTCCTCCCCCGAGAAATCCCAACAGTTGTGGATTCTTTAATGCCAGCTAGAAAGTCCTCAGCCATGTAAACTCAAATTCCAGGAGTCTCTTGAAGAAGAACATAAGTGTGTACCTAGGATAATTTCATAATATTTTTATTATTATATTCCCCTGTTATATTTCTCCTAAAAGAGACTGGTAGAATGGATATAGACAAGCACAATCTTTGCCTCATTCTTAAAAGTCAGGGAAGTAGCTAATATATTCTTGTAACATGTCACTTCAATAATGTTGTAGTTTTCAGCATGGTCAATCATTGGAAGTTATGATAGGGGCTCCAAAGGTTATACAGCCAGATTACTTTGGTATAGTGTTCGAATTATTTTGTTTCTGAAGAATGCTTAAAAGTCTGAAACTCAAAGATTTTGACAGGACTAGGACTTAGCAGGGACAGGCAGTTCTGTCATCAATATCTAGTGTTTACTTAGATGCAGATATTAAAAAATCAAATTTAAATAATCAAGCACTTAGCTAACTGTAGCAGCATAAGTAAACTGTGAAGGTAGGATATGATTTAATCTCACTTTAATGAAAATTTTCCCTAGTGTCAGTCTTATCTTTTTTCTTTGAGCTACTGTAGTATTAATTATTTCCATTTCTTAGTGTTCAAAAATGACTTGGTTGAATAAATGGCTCTCTTAATTGGCTAATTAAAGAGGTGTGACTGAACAAATTTTGAATATTGGAATTTACATCTTTTTGAGGTGTAAGAGGCAAATACTTGGTTTTTGTTACTATATTTAGTACTTCATAAAATAAGATACTACTTAAATTTAATTTCTGAGGTAAATAAGATCTCATCAAGACACAACAAACAATACTGGAAACCTGGTTCAGTGAAAGAAGTTATTCCTTGTGAAACTATAGAGTTAATGAAGTATGAAAATGATGACATTTAATATCTTAAATGAAAGCTGCTTCAGGGAATGCTTCAACACTTTGAACTGATATCTTATAATTTGATCTCACCTTGCTAATCCAGTATCACAGTATAGCTGCCAACTTTTGAAGCTCTTTGTGTAAGTTGCTGGTACTGCTATCAGATTTGGAGGGAAAAAGATGACAAGACAATCTGCAACAATAAATGTGGCAATTATAGACATTTTTATGAGCTGCAATATTCTGCCTTTTCCATTTTATGGCATTCATGAAATATAAAAGAGGGTATGATACTCAACCTTCTGTGCTAAATAAACTACCATTCTACTAGGAATTATTTTGTGGAAATTTTGGGACGGTCATGAAACCAAATAATTCCAACAGAAAACAAAACAATGTCATAATTTTTTTAAAAAAATAATCCTATAATCCATCTAGATCTCCAAGGGCAGTATTTTTTTCAGTTAAATGTCCCATTATTACTTGGTAAAATAAGACTAATCTGTTTTTCAAACTGTCATATATGTATTCTTTTTTAACTTTTACTACAGTAACTTTACTTGAGGATAAATTCTTTAGTTCAGGTTTCTTTAATGCATGGAAGTAGTGCTATGAATATTGATGAATAAAAACTAGTTATTGCTTGGAAGACCCTTCATGCTCACAAATGCGGATTTCATGGTAATTCATGAGAATTTTGTATTCACAAAACTTGGGTAGCTTTGCATTTTGACTAATGTGGATGTGTATTTGGACATTTGAGAGTGACAAAGTAACTTTCAGCATCAAATTCCACTGTAAAATGTGTAGCATAAGCTCTATTTCAAAATTAAGGGAAGATAGTAAATGCATGTATCAAAAATAGACCTTTTTTTCTGTCTCTCATTCCTACAATAAGAGGCACATACATGAAGCGTGAATGGTAAGAGCTCCAGCATGTCAGTATGAGAATACATACTGGTAATTGTGTCCTACTTTGTATTTTGACAAATACAGAAATTTATCTGAGATTCATCCGAGAGTAAGTCTCCATACTAAACTAATGGAACTTGCTTTATCTCAAAGAGGAAGAGAAGTATAGAAATAGCAATGGATAATACAATTAAGACGTAGTCATGTTTGCTTTTTCTCTTAATGTTTATAGTATTTCCTACTTCATTGTCATGAACTGTTGTGATTATGTACTACTTTAATTTTTTCCTTATATTGAAGTTTTAGTGCTTCTTTGCAATGAAAAAAAACGAAATACTTAATCACATGAATTCAAGATTTAGGGAAAAATTAAGAGACATGGATTACAAGAGTTTGAATTACTAAAATCCTAAGGATTGTGCTAAGAATCCTCAGATTTAGAACAAAGAAAGGTAACCAGTAGAGATAATTCTACCAAGGCAAGCTTTTCTGATCTTCATACATAGTTTCAAATTGCAGTCCAATTCAGAACTTTTCACAAGTGGCTTTTTGAATTGGTTTTTAGTGGCACTTCACAGGTGACTTTCTCATGTACTTAAGCTTACCACGTTTACTTATCTTCCACGCAAAAAACAAAGCCACCATCTACTGTAACTGAAGCAAGTATAATATGATTCAGATACTCAGATTGTTTTCTGTCTGAGGAGAATCATGCCTAAAAGTTTTGGTTTCTTGCAGTTACTTAAATCAAAGACATTCAGGTTAGATTTTAATGATTCATTCTGTAATCTGAAATTAGCTAAAACCGAGATAATTTTTGAAGCGTGATTATATGTAATTTGTAGGCATAAAAAACTGTAGACTGCCTGCTAGGAGGGGAGGATGAGGGTTGAAGAACACAATGAAGCAAAGCATCTTGTATGCTCAACTAAGTGTAAATAAAAAGCTGAGAGATTGTAAGTGGATGATCGTACCTATTAAACTGCAAAGCTGGTGTAAAGAGGGAGAAAACGGTAGGTCTAAAATAACATTGGTTATGGCACTGGCAATTAGTTTGAATTCATCAATGCACCAAGTGACACTTGTGATCTGTACAAAGATATTTTTTTTCAAAAAGGCCTCGTAACTGTAAACTTCAGTCTAGCAGACTCTCATGATGACCCTCTCATGTTAATCAATCGCATGTGCTTTGCTTTGAGAATTAATTCATCTTTCCAATTACTAATATTCATCACTGCTTTTACAGTTTTTACAGTTGTTAATATAATAATATTGCTATTAATAAGGTATTTAAAAGACTCCTATGAGAAAGAGAAGGATTTTTTAAAATAACTGTAAACTACTGTAAAGAGAAACCATGATAAGGAATTTATTCCTGGATAGTAAAAACAGACTAGAAAAACATTCCTTTGGTTTTCATGAAAACATAAATTAACCATCTTGCAATGTTCCCCCTCCTCCTGCCTCTTTATTGGAAATTCTGGTTACTATTAACAGGAAAAAAACTACTCTGACTTCAAATCAAAACAAACTGTATGGGAGGGTGTTGTGAATCACGCTACTTTCTTGATAATGAAGATTTCCAAACTTCTATTTCTACTTACTTTGGAGAATCAAGAAAACAGTTCATTGCTTCTTCCTTGAAGAGTTAAAATGGGGAAATGAAGCCAAATACAAATGTATCCTAAAGTTGATTGCAGACATGTCTCGAACACTTACCACTGCATGAAAAATTCTGCAGCCTGTCTTTATTTGGTAGTTTTCAGAATTGACCTAGGCTAGTATATGTGCTAAATGTAGAACATGTGTATGTCCTGCTACGAATAGCTTACTATTCAAATAGACAGGCAATTGTGAGAGGGGAAAGGGATATTTTATAATTCATACATGGATGGTTTGACCAAGAATCCTAACCAAAAGCTGAGAATAGGATTCAGATTTTGACTTGCACTTTAGTCTTTCCTTGGAATGCTCCCATACGTTTTGTTATGGTGTTTGTTACTAAAACAATACATACCTTGACAATCCACGTGATGAGGAAAGTAGAACTTGACAGTATTGTGTAACACTTTTACTTTGCCTTGCCAGTCACATACATATCTCTAAAAACTTATTGATATAGTAAGTATATTATTAGCTTTTCATTTTAATTCACTTCTAACGAAAGAGAGAAGTGCATGCAAAGTACAATCACAATTCAAGAGACACCTGACATCCTATGACAGCACAGCTAATCAACATAAAAGCAGCTGAGACAACATGGCTCTGGTACTGTAATAAACTCTGTCCTTTAAGTGTACAGATTTCCTGTAAACAGTTGGAGGCCAAATTTTCAGTTCTAATTAAAAATAAACATCAAAGCCCAATCATCTATTTCTCTACTTTTCCCAAGAAAATGTCTGTTTCTACGCTTTCTTCTGGGTGATTCTTCTTACACAATTGGAAAGATCATTATGGTATAGAAAAACACATAAAGCATCCATTCTATTTTGAGATCTGTATATAAATATTTATAAAACTTAAAACACTTCTGTCCTTACACTCATAAATAAGGTATTGTTGTGGTTTAGGGCTGGGCTGACCCATAAATGACTATCAGAACCTCTCTATTAACCCCTCTCCCCTCACCGGAAGAGGAAAAGAATAAGGGAGAGACTTATGGATTGGAAAACTAACACTAATGCAACAATAACAGTAATAGTACAGGATAAAAATGTAAATAGGAAAACAATGAAATATATACAAATATTTACAAAACCAATGTCAAATTGTCCATCCACTTCCCAATTCGGATTATGTCACCAGAGGCTTTGCAGTGCAGGGCACTGGAAAGGTCCCAAACTGGACTCAACAGAAGGTGGGAGCAGGATTCAGGAACTGGATTCAAGAATGCACAGATTGGGATCGAAGACAGACAAACTAGCAGGATTCTGCTTGGACATTTGACATTGCAGAAGAAGCAACAAAGATGAGGAAGAAGACAGCTTGACCCTCGTGATCTCCCAGTTTTATACAGAGTATGATGTGTGTGGGCTGGAATACCTTGTTGGTAACTTTTGGGTCATCTGTCGTTCCCAATTCTCCCCGCAAGTGCAACACCTCATTTATCACATCATGATGTGGCAGTGGCCTTAGTCTCCATAGGCACAAGTATAAGCAAGAGCTATATTTACATCTCATACCTCATAGTTGCTTTAAATATCAAGCACTATTACTTGTAGAAATGAATCCTGTCTGGAAAAACATGTCATTAGTTTCAGAAGTCTCTTAGAAAAGACTTAACTGAAAAGGTAAGATAATTTAAATAAAGAATTAGTTCTATTTAGCTCAAACTGGGATAAGTATGCAAGTATGCACCTGTTTACATTTAAGAAATCAGAATTTAACAACTGGCCTTAATAATTCAGCTCAGATTTTCTGTCAGTGTTAAGTTGATTCCCATCTCAAGAACATGAAATTGTTGATAGAATTCTAAAACTATTTCAGAATCCTTATCGAGGAGAACTTGAATAAAAGCAAAGATATTGCATAATATTATTATACTACCAGAAAAGCATACTGTCTCTGTCATAAGTAGATTTCTTGTACTCCTGCCATTTTTCTACTTTCAGGAGTTTGTCGTGTTTTCTTGAAACACTTTCAATGTGAAACTGAGCATACTTTTAATGTCATATTTTGATTCTTGTAGTCATAGCACTTAGCATTTATCCAGGATCTGGACAGATACCAATGGGGATATCTGAAGGTGAAGCAGAGATGATGGACACACCCACAAAACAGCCACTTAAAGCTGTTTCCACCTTTGTAAAATTTTCAGGACAAGACAGTAATTGCTTCTAAAATATGCCCCCCCCCCAAAAAAAAAAAAAAAAAAAAAGAAAAAAAAACCCCTAAGCTTCTAGTCTAATGCTAGAATTGGAAAAATAACTTGATTTTATTATCTTTCAAACTGCCCTCACCTCCTTATAACAATTTTTCTATCTGCATATACTTTTCATCATTAACTGGGATTTTTGGTTGAAGTGGAGCTTTTGGATATCTTTTAATTGCTGTAGCTTTCAATTATAACCACTTCAAAGCGGTTGTAGGAGATTTATATGAAGCTTTCATATGCTTCCTTCTTGTATTGCAATTTTACAGTGATATCTGTTTTCAGTAATGGGACAAAGGTTGTTGTTTTTTTTTAATAAGTCTGTGAATGTTTACTGCTTCTGCTATAAATGACTACTCAAACTGTTGAGTGTAGCTATGTCCAACAGGGCTTGGATACATCAGAGTAAATGTGGCCTGTGTGTTTAGATAGATCTGATGGACTTCCATTTGGTCTAGACGTATCTAGATGTCAGCACTTTAGGCAGCTCAATTTCTTTCCATGTTTCTTAGAAGAGCAAATGCATTATCCTCAGGAGAAGCATAAACAAGGCTTGATATATATGCTGGAGTACTTCCTAATGCTTAGACAGAATTACAGAGGTTAAACCTACAGCACCATAGCATTAGGCTGCAAATACTCAGGAACAGATATTACAATTAAGTTAAATAACGAATTTCCATTTAATTTCAATAGTGCTTGGAATCCAGAGTACCATAAAGACTAAGGCTCTGTAAAATAATCTACACTTAAAAATGGTTTGTGGAAGTGGTTTTGGATTCCTCTAGTGTACAGAATTATCTGTTTAAATAAAATTCTGCAGACTGCAGAACTGAACTAAAGAGTGTCCTGTTTAATAAGAGGAAGATCAAGGAGAGGGAGGAAGGTAAGCCATGGGAATACTTTCTTCCACTTGAATACTGTTAATGGAGATGAACAAAGTTAATAAATATTTATATACCTAAACTTGAAAAGTTGTTTTTGATGTTAGAGTCTGTGGGAGTGTTGATTACAACTTTTAATGATCTAACTTCAGGAACCTAAAGCAGAAGACCTATGACCTCTCTCAAATTGGTAGCTAATGAAAAGCCCTTCAAATGGATGAATGATTTGGAGAAGGAATCTCACACAGACAGGGCACCTATGTAATGCTAGGGAGAAACTAAATTTTTCTATCTCTTATTTCAAGTGTTTAAAGCTGACTGCATATTCTTTCTTTCCATATATGTTAAATTCTGAGCTCATGTTCTGTATGTTGGTCATGTAACTTGAGCTGTGACAGTAATGAAATGATCCCTTCCTGGGGGAAAACCCAGAACCTTCATCTCCTCTCTAGACATTAATCTTTGCTGCGTTATGTATGACCACACTTTCTTCAAAGTGCACTCTGTTAGTGTACATCATTCAAAGCACTGTAAGGAATTAATGGCCCACTTAAGCAAAGCACTTAATTCATACATATTTTACAGCTAGAGTAGTCCAAAAGAAAATATTCATTCAATTATAGCACTTCTACCTACTTCTACTAAGGGCAGTAGGTACCTTGGATACCTAGAAGTCACTTTAGAGTTTTAAAATAAAATTGTTTATGTTTAAGATAATTGGGAGATGATTGCATGTAGAATTCTAAGCTAAGTATTTCAGGAATTAAATTCTATTTAAAACATGACACAAGATTCTTATGACAGAATTAAAAGTCATGAGAAAGTGAATAATTTTAATTTTTACTGTTTTCATTACTTTTCTAAATGATTCATGTGTCTGATATATTGAATGGTAATAGTAGTAATCAAAAGTACATGTGAAGGTTGCTATAAGTCCAGCTACTCTGGGAAAATAATATGAGAACAAATATTTGGAAAAACTTATCTCAACATGTGAACAAGATTTCAAATGGTAGAGGGTTTGTTGGGAATTTTCTTCATTTGGAAATCTGATTTTGCAAAAACCAGAGTCCTTTACAATCTCACTTTACACAAAATATTTCTTCATAATCTATAGTAAAATAGAATAACAACTTAAAAAACGAAGTAAGATAACTTGTCTATAAAATGTGTAAGGAGAAAAGTTATTTCACGAGACAGTGTGTCCTCTCAAGTAGCTGCTTTTTAAGTACAGTGTTTCTCATATTTAGAAATCTGGAGGTTTTTCTTTGCTTTTTTGAAAATTACCTTTGTGCTCTCATACTATTACACCTAAGTAAATCTTGAATGCGTAACTTGACCTGCAAGTGTTGAAGTATATTATTTAGTTGTGTTCTGGTAACTTGGCAATATTTTAATAAATACTTGCCTCTAACCATTTGAATAAATGTATATTTGAAAGTAAACTACATATGATTTTGTATAACTAATTCATTTCTCAAACTCCACTCATATATATTGCTGTAAATTCTTTTTACATGTGAAGATGAAAAGCTCTTATGGACCTGCTTGCATTGCAGAGTATCTAGAGAAAGAATCTTTTAAAATAACACTTTAGAACTTGCAAATACTGTTTTGTAATAGCTTGTGTAGATAAAATCTATGAAATGTTCCTCAGTAGATACATAAATAGAATGTGGCTTCTTTAGTGTTATGGTCTGGTTTTAATTTGGTTTTTTTGTTTTTTGTTTGTTTGTTTTTTCCACAGACTTAATTTAGCAAGTAAAATCTCTCTGTAGTTCATAAAAAGCTGATAACATTAGAAGACTTTATGTATATATGAGTAAGGAAGACAGTAGGGCTTTATAAGGATTCTGGCCCAACGGCGAAGTTGGACAGAAGCAACCCTTCACTATCTTATCTTGTATGTCACCTGAGCTAAGAGAGTCTATTCTCAAAAAGCTGGATGACTTAAGTTGATTACTACATTATTGTAAACAATCCTTTGTCTCAGCTTTGTGGAGTTGTGCTGCAGTTTATAGAATCATAGAAGTACAGAATGTGTTGGGTTGGAAGGGATCTTTAAAGATCATCTGGTCCAACCTCCCTGCAGTAAGCAGGGACATTGTTACTAGATCAGGTTTCTCAGAGCCCCATCAAGCCTGACCCTGAATATCTCCAGAGTTCATAAAAATACAGTCTGTAGTCTATGTCACTATAGTATTGCCCTTTTCTGATTCCTAGTTTTAGACTTCTGTCACCTAAATACCAATCACTAAACAACTTACCAGTATGACACTTCAAGACTATCAGCCCTCAGGGTCATGCTCTTTGCAATACAATTGCCTAAAGCCTTTCAGTGATGTTACTAGGCACTGTGGTACTTTAGAAATATCTAGCACAACCGTAGCACTTGAGGACAGTAAAATGGTTTGCAACCCTATGGACAGAGAGTCCAGGATAAGTGGTAGGGGGCGGCGGTGGTTTAGCTGCCTGTAATTTTGATTTTATCTTTGGCAATAGGGAAAAGATCAGTGTTAAGTTTTAAACTCTGGTAAAACTAGCTTCTGTTCCAGGCTGTAGGTATACTGTTCATTCAGTCTGTTAAAGAAAGACGCAGACATTCCATTTTTTTTTTTTTTAGAGCCTGATTGAGTTCCCCTGCTGTTGGCTCAGATCAAAAAAAAACAGGCATTACTCCCACTCTGTCTTCCAGTATCTCATATGTTCAATCCATTTTTCCTTTTGATTTATAGAAGATTTTGGAACAGGGCACTCTGATTATTTCTAATGCCATAAACTTCTCATGTTGGGCTAAGCAGAAACTAAGTCGTTCAAATATTATTATTAAGTCAGTAGAGGAGGAAAGGACAGTCTCTGGAATCCATCATCTTTTGGAGTGGTCTTTCAAGTAGGTGAGCTTTAGTCTTTGGATCTCTTGGGAAATGTGAGCATATGCAACATGGATTTGTTCTTTCACTTATTAAAATAAATGAGATCTCACAAAAATGGTTTTAAATGAAGAAACTCTGGTCTGCTTAGTTATAATAATTAGTCTTATGACACCAAAATAATTGTTGGAAGCAATGCTGAGGAAGACGAATCAGTACCCTATAGGAAATATTTTATTTATACACCAGTGTAATAAAAATCTTAAAACACAATTAAAAGAGAATGATTAATGCATAATGTATTATAAAATTAATACAAAAATAATCAGCCATTAGAAGAAAGCATGAAAGAAACAGAACACTATCTTGTGTGAGGGATGTGTATAAGTTATTGCTGTACCTCTTGCATGACCACGAACAGCTGCTTCATTTTTTCCTTTTTTTTTTTTTCAGCAATAAACTGGAAAAAAATGCTGTTTGTCTGTATGTTATGTCTTTTCTTTCTGTTAATAGAATCTCTTCCACTGAAGTGAAGAAAAAAAAATAACCAAAAAACAAGCCAATATATTGAACACCTGGCTAATGCATAACCTGATATTCATAGAAGAGGACTAAAGAAGTTTTTAGAAGCTCCTTTGGCTGAAGAGCAAATGGGGATAAAAGCTGCTGTTACCATTGATACATGATCATGTAAAAATGCTATTGTCATGAAATCTGTTATACAGATAAACTAACAAGTAATAATCTCTGAGGGTTTTTAATAGGCTCTTGATAATTTCTGCTAGGACATATTTTGCAACTATTTATAGTGATATCTTATAATAATGGCCTTCAATGATGTAAGAGAAGTATTGTCCATATTTTCAACGTTATGGAACATAGAAAATAATCCAATTCTAAAAATTAAAGGAAACACAAATCATACTTTTCTAATTTTAAACCAAATTAAAGTGTGGTATATTTAAGAACTCTAGAGCCTTTAAAATGTGAAAAAAGAGATCTGATTATCATGCCTGTCATGTTATAATTCTTTTTCATGTTCTGGTAAGTACATTACTGAAAATGCTGAATAAAAAAATGCAAATATGACTAGTATTACAAGCTGTTATATTTTGTTCTGTTGTTATAGAAAGCTGCTTCCTCACTTAAATATGGGTTGATGGTTGTAAGGTACAGAATGATTGTTGAAATAGATATGTCTTTTTGTAAATTGCAATGAAAACCAAATGCTGCTCCTTTGCTCAGCTCTGAAACTATCCTACAAAATTGCTTTAAACATTTGGATGGCTTTGTCAACACTTAATGAATTTTGGCTGTCATAAATCTCAGATGCCCTCACTGAGTAAAACCCAAAATTATCATAGTTTCATAGCCTAAGCTGCCCTTGCCATATGGTGAGAGCAAATGTTTCTAAAGCAGCAAATGTTGTGTCAAGGGTTCCCAGTGATATTTTGATTGGATTGCTCTATTATCTGAACAAGTCTGCCAAAAGAAAGCACCAGTACAATGAAAAGTGTGCAGAACCTGCCAGTCTGTAGCAAGGGAAGGAAAGTGAAGCATGTAGTGACAAGTTGCCTGTCATCAGAAGATATGCTGAATAGGGTATGACAGATTTTATTGCACATCCAATATCGCAAGATCTCTTGCAAAAGGGAAAAGGGAAGGTTTGTGAAAAAACTACCTTAGCTCCAGTAACCTTCTGCCCTTGAAGATATCAAGTCATAGCTTAGTGTGCTGTAAGAGCTTACAAAACAATGAATGAATGGCTTCTTAGCCAGACCTTTTCAGAGAGGTTTTCAAACAATAACTGGCAAAGACTGTAGATGCACTCCTTTTCCATATTCAGTTTTGCTTCAATTCTAGGATGCCAATGCTGTATGCAGATTTTTATTCTCTTGGATGATCTAGCCTGGAGCATATAATTCACTTATTATAATTGATAGCTGAATATGCAAATGTATTAAAGAACTGACAGAAGTAAATTTATTTTTTTCCTCTTCTGAGGAGGAATACCTAATAAAATCCCCTTGTGAGTCCACTTTAATGGACTGTATATCATCTCTCAGTAGATTTACAATTATGATTTGCACAGAAAAATGTTTCACATGAACAGCATGTGACAACTACTATCAATTATGGATATAAGTTTACAGATCATTACCGTTTTCGTCACTGAAAAGAATATACAGTTATATTTCACCAATTGTTCTCGAGAAAAAATGAAAATCAATCTTACTGGTAGGTAGAAGTGTGTGAAGTGTTTCCAGGACACAATTTCTGTGCAAGTCCCTTGACTCAGACTCTGTACTGTAAATTTTACTGTGGACTCTTTCATGGAACTGAGGAGAGGGAATTTGTCCAGAGACATCATTGTGTATCAGTGCAAGGGAACAGAAGTAGTCCTTACCAGAAAGAAAAAGAAATATAGCAACTGGATGGATAGCATGGCAGTTGGGAAAGCCTCCTTTCAACAAGGTGGATTAGACCTGAGTTGAACTAGATTAAAAATCCAAGGAAAAAACACTGGAGTGAGTTAATACATGCATTGGTATTAACAGTTTTACAAGAGCCAGCTGGGAGAGATTTTTTTGTTTTATCCCACTGCAGAGGATAAAATCTGTTAATGAATTTTAAAAGCTCCAATTTAAGGTCAATAAAATTTAACTGTCCTTCCAGATGTACCTTTGCATATCTCAACTCTAAATTTTTTCACAGAATCACAGAATGTTAGGGATT
>NW_010190111.1:0-15298 GCF_000695765.1 Mesitornis unicolor
TGTTGAAAGTAATGTAACACTGACTCATCGCCACTGGATCCAGAGTTGAATGTGAAACATTGTTGTCTTTGCAGAAGTACATTTCAGTCACTGAGTAAGAGGCCTGGAATTAGAGCTTTTCCCATTACATACGCTGGGCAAGTATTTGGAGGGGGCAAAACCTTCAGTCTTTGCAAGAAGTAACAACCGTTATGCTTTGGCTCTGTTACTTAGAATTTAACGTGAAATACATTAAAACTTCAGCTTGGTTTTTTGTGTCTGCAAACAAATGCCTTTTTGAAGATGTGATGCAACAAATGTTGCAAATAGCTATGTCTTCAGAGCAGCTTGAGCTACTGAGTCTCATTTAATGGCAGTGTTATGCTTGAGGCAAACTAGCACTTTATTAATTAAGTTTTTGCTTTCCCTGTTTGAGTAGCCAGTGTGAGTAGATATTCTGTTTTCTGTTGTCTGCAGTGTATTGCAGCTGATTAACAGGACTCAATAAGCTGCTGTCTGCTTTTAGCAATGGTAGTTCCTCTGTCTAGATTTGTACAGTAATAAATGTTGTGAAAAACAGGGAATAAATCCGGTCTTGTGAGGCCAGCACCGGATATGCGACAGACCCAAGTCGGGAAACAAATAGCAATCGTTTATTTACAGCAACATTTACAGGTTCTTTTGAATTGCCAATGATAAATTGAAAAGCTACAAGTACACTAAAGGTTGTATAACTAATATAATACCAACAGCAACACACTATGAAACACACAAATACTAACAACAGCAACTTGCCCGCAGTAAGCCTGGGAGCCTGGCAAATAAACAAGCTTGTTCGAACAGAAATACAGTGGAGCAAAACCAAGAATACACTCAGGGAAGCCTAGAAATGCACTTGAGGAAAATATCAAATACACTCAAGGAGTATGAGCCTGAGGAGGAAAATATCAAATGCACTCGGGGAGTATGCACCTGAGGAGGAGAATGTAAAATACACTCAGGGAGTATGAACCTGAGGAGGAAATACATCACTCAGCGTTAGCTGAGGTAAATAATCTTACCCACAATGTGTCCCGTGTAGAGGTGATGGAGAGGGAGCGAATTTTTCAATCTGTCCAGTCGTCGGTATGGTTCCAAGTTCATCCTGTCCCCCTTCTTGGGCCGAAATTGGGGTGATATTTATACTCAAACTTTTACATTACATCCCCAGGGCACACGTGCAGGTGGGGATGACCACAGACAATCTTATCACTTATGTTAATGTCACAAAGTCCATTAATTCACACCTGCACGGGTAGAGGTAATGGCTCCTTCTGTTTGGGGCGGAAAGAAATGGGGAACTGACACCACGAGGCTCCGCCTCATCTCACACTCCTCCAGGCATCCAGATAATGCCAGGTACTGATCTAGTGATGGCTGCCCTCTCACTCAGTGCTTGCCACTTCCGATGCTTGCCACCTTGCCCAGTTTCATGCTTCCAGGCATGCAGCTACATGGTGTACATGACTTGGACTTTGTGACTAACTTTTGCTCTCTCTCTACATACAGTATTTACTGTTTGAATGAAAGATACTGAGTTTAGTGTGATGTAATTGAATTAGCAGGATAGCTTTTTGCCAAGAGATAAAAATAGCAGCAACAAAGTACAGATTTATTCTATTCTGGCAAGAGAAAAAATAAGCTGACATGCTATACTCCAGGAATTCTGTGCTTGTTAGTGGTTTGGTTGTAATTCTGTTACTTACGGTTTGAATGCTGTTTTCAGCGGTTTTCCTACCTCTAGCAAAGGCTCTGTACCTTGGAAGCTATTGTGGGAAAAGTAAAACCTAGTAACCTTTTCAATGAAGCTTCTACTGAAGTGAAAGAAGGCCATAGGCAGGAAAAGGTCTGATCTGTGGGAAGAAGGGAAGGAACCCCAACAAACCACCATTAAATAATAGCTGACTTCGTAACAGAGATGATGTTGGTGTGGAAGAGATGGACAAAAAGCACCTAGAAGCATGACACCAGGACAAATGTCACCTGTTGTGAGTACCAAGTAGAGATTTGGTCCTAGGAGCATGGCATTTTGGTAAGAATAGTGAAAGATAATCTGGTAGTGGCAGAAGTCAAACTTGGTAAGGAACAGAAGTGGGTCTAGAACGAAACTGTTTGAAGGGAGAGTAATGAGGAGGCTGAGCCCTTCCACTGAGTAGAAAACCAAGGAACTGTCCTGCCATCTTAAGAGCATAGTGTCAAAGTACTGATGGAGGTAAAAGCAAGTTCACAATGGCGAGAATGGGTCTACTTAAGCATTTGCATAGTGTCTTATCTTCCTGTTGTCAGCAGCCATCACTTTGGCTTTCATTAATAATAGCTGCTGCCAGGGATAATCTCCTCTCTGCTCCATTCTTCCTGTCAGGGCACAAGGAGTTTGGGATTTACCACTTTGTCCTGTTTGTGGCCTAACTGGTCTGCACCACCTGGCGTAGATGGGAGAGCTGGGAGTCAGCGGTGCCAGTGTCACAGACATGCTCTGGGTCACTGCATGCTGGGCTGAAGGATGAAGAACAGCAGCTGCTGCTTGGGCTGTCCCGTTTAGTCACAGGTTCTTTAGCAGCCTTGTGGGCTGCGACAGAGCTTGATAGAGAGGAGCTGTTTAAAGAAAAGACTTTCCAGATGCAGTCTTTCTCCAGTCTCCTTTGTCACAGTCCAACACTAAGACCAGGTTCTTGGAGATATCCCATGGGTGAAGGTTGTCATGCATAATAGCAAATTTACTTACCTGAAGACAGTTGATGTCACATGGCATTTCTGATTTAGATATAAAGTACACTGAAAACACAAATATAAATAACACTTTGCAAAATGCAGCAACTGCAATACACAGTTCAATTGCAATACCAGTGTAATTCCCATTACCGGTCCCTATGATATCCTCACCATCACCACGCAGGGTGTCCCCAGGCGCCAGGAAGGAGTAGGAAGGCTGATGCCAGCACAAGCATGTTGCTCTTTTTGAAATTCTTTTGGCAGTTGTCTGGGGCTTGTACTGTATTCACTCTCCCAATGCTGGTCTGGCCAGCTTAGGGAGACATTCACTTTAAAGAACTTAGGAAGAAACATTTGCTTCACTCAACTGTTGACACCCATTTATCTAAAACAAAGGCCATGCTCAAGTCCCCTTTATGTTGAGATCATGGTCATCTTCTTTGCTAGAGCTGTGGTCCATTACACCCTGCATAATTCCCTGAGCTTCACAAGAACATCACCCTTGCCCATCTTCTCTTGACCTTACTCTGTGTCAGGGGCCTACTGGTCAGTCACACCCACATGAAACCAACCACAAAAACACAAAAGCAAGAAAACATCTCTTCCTCAACAAACTCTTAGTGAGCTAAGCTTAAAGCATGCCGTTTCTCTTTAATACCAGCCCTGACTATTTCTAAATGGCACATCCATTTAGGTGCAGCATATTTCTATGTACTCCTACATCGGCGATGTAGAAGCTGTAATGCAAATGAGGCTAAAGAGAGCCAGACTGAAGTTATACAGAAATATTGTAAACAGATTGTTCTTGCAGTGCAGTAACTTGTCAATGGATTTGACCTGGGCCATGCTTCAGTTGTTCTCTGTAGTAGTTTTTTTTTTAGTCCTCTGCCCTCCCCTGTACAGTGCCAGTACTCTTTAAATTGCTAATAATATGGTAGGGGTCAACTGTGTTTTCCTCTGGGCACCACATGCATAGACAGATGTTTTCCCAGACAAAAGCCCATCATTTAGTCTAAAAAAGGAAAAGGTGGTTTAAACATTCTTCCAAGTTTAAAAAGTATTACCTTACAAGAGATCAACACAGAGTTTTTAACCATAAAAATTAACTCTGAGTAAGTTAAAGTTTACTTGCTTGTAAAATTGCTTGGAAATTTTGCATTTTCTAATGTAGGTAAGGGTGACTGTATTTGAGTTGGTCAGTATTTTTTGCTGTTTGTTTGGGTTGTTTTTAAAAACTAAACTAGACCATCATCATCAACTCTTATGCAAAAAACAAGGAGTTCCTGAAAAATATAGTTTTTACTTTTGAGAAACCTTCACTTTCATGGTAAGTATCAAAGCAAACAGTATTTAATATGATGCCTGTTTCCAAAAATGAGTACTATATGATCACAGGTAGAGGAAGGAAACAAATTAACTAGATCCCCACTGTTCTGTCTTATCTGTCTTTTTACTGGGTAACAGTATCCCAGCAATTCAAATACAATTACAGTTGTGACTCCCCTGAAAGGTAGAGCCAGAAGTTCCTGATTTTTGAAATTATAAAAGTGTATGTTTCAAGAATCTGTGCTGTCATTAATGGTTTTGAAGCAGCTGAGATGCTTGCATTATTTTGCAGAGCACATATAAATCAGTGTGATACAGATAAGATGCTTTTGTGCTGCATTTTTTTAGAATGCTGGAAATAAAAGTAAAAAAACAAACTTCTGATTATTATTTTTAATTTCACACAATTAATGTTTACATTTCTCACTATTCAATACTTTGTAAAAAATCAAATGCAATATGCCGTATATTGAAATGAGACACAAATGCATACTGAACTACGTAATATTACAAGATAATATGAAGCTTTATCTTAAAAATACCTTCAGCAAAATAAACTCCCATTCTGTCAATCTAAGTTAAAAAAATATGATTAGAAATATACAATTTAAAAATAATCAGGATGAACAGTACTGATTAGTCAAGAAATTTTAGATCTTGGTAGTCTGTACATGAGTTTACACAAGACAAACAGTCTTCAAACTATTAATATAAAAACTGCAGTGCAACAAACCGGTGAACATAGCATTCTTTTTTTCCCATTTTAATGCATGAGTCTCTACAAATAATTTTATTTTTGTTTTAAATTAGCAGCGCTTCCTCCATTGTCATACTGGGGCAAAAAGACAAGGTCTGGGTTAACATCAGATTTAAGTTATTGATGATGTAATGGAAGATAGCAATTTGACCCAAGATATTATGGCTCTTGAGTATCTTGCATACTTTTGATTAAGAGATCAAGGAAGAATCCATCTGTTGTGTATTTGAAAGACTGTAAAGAATTTGTAAGGAAAAACTCTTTAACTGATGACAGCAGAAACAACTTCCTTCAGCTGCTCTGCGGTACAATGGTGATGCAGCTGCCACGACACATTCCATTTTGGCACATAGTATTTCAAAAAGACATAGAAACCAAGGACTCCCTAACCCATGCCCACTCTTCATTCTTGTACTTAAGACAGCTTTGGTGTGGTATAATAAAAATGCTAGACAAAGTACTAAAAATTCAGAAGAACAAACTAAGCAGTACAGTTAGGGACACAGTGAGGTAATGAGTTAATTTTCCATATAAGGCTGTTTGGAGAGTTCAGATGTAAAACCTCTTTGACGTTTGTGTGTTTCTCACTAAGATACTGGGCAGTAGAAGGGGTATCCTGAAACACATTCATGTCAAACGTGCAGTTTTGGCTTAGCTAGAGTTGCTATTATGTGTGTTTGTGGACTTTGTTTATGTGACTTTAGTTCTGTTGAACCTGAAAGTGCTCATGGCTCTGCTGATTATGTTAAAAGACAAATTCTAATTTGGAAATTGGAAGCAATGTGAGATAGACTGATTTTTTTTTTAGGTTAAAAACAAATATACTAAAAGAGGAAGCTCAGCTGAGAGAAGGGCAAAGCCAAACACAGTAAATATTACTAAATCTTTCTTGTGTTGACTCTCACCCTCTCACCTCACTAGTTTCATCTCTTCTGTCTTCCAAGATAAAACTTTTCTTCAAAAATAGAAACAAATTTGTATTTGCACAATATACCTATTATTGTGGTTACCTGTACTTCAGCTTTTGGGCAAGTGGCTTACCTCAAAAAAAAAAAAAAAAAGACAAATCTTAATCACTGTATCAAGGTGAATTCAGTCCCTCTATTTTAGGGACTCTATTTTCACCTAGTAGAAAATGGTGGTGAGGGTAAAGATTAAAACAAAAAATATTTGAGCTCTGAGCCTCAATGGTCCTTTATTTTGCACCACAGAAGACTCTTCTGGTTCTTTGTATTCACTTTTGCAAATTTTGACTATCCAAACTCACATATGCTACCTGTAAGCTAGCTTACACTTCACATCCTGCTTTTGCTCCAACTCATGATGCTCTTGCCACAAAATGTTTTCAGGCCAAAGTGTGGTTATTCATATCGGCATTCAAAAATCACCAGCCTGACAGAAAGCTTAATTGTACTTCAAAAGGATGGAGATTGAAACCAGTCAGTGAACTTGCCCATTTACATTCATAAAAAGAAAATTATCCCCCTTGAAGAGATAATCTGTGTCTTTAAAAACTTCAATTGCTAACATTTCAGATCTCTCAATTTCTTCTACTTTCTGCTACAAGTCACTAAGTCAACAAACAACTATCATATTTAAGGCTATGTGGTAACGGTCCTCATCTGAGGGATATGCAGCAGCTATAAACGTCAGTTGGCAGACAAGGGTAGATCACTGGAGAGCCAGCTTTGAGACTCCATAATGTGAAAAGTGGTAGGGAAAAATGCTGCCAGTGTTTGAAGACAAGTCTTGTAGTGGATGAAAATTTCAGTCTTGGACAGATCCCTTGAAAAATTACACTGCTTTGCAACAGGGGTAAGCTGTAGTTTTTAAAGTGTTAACTAGATGTTAAAATTTATACCTGCCCCTGAGTTCCACTAGCAATCTCAGTTGTACAGCAAGCTTATTTTCCCTTTTTTGTGTGCTGCACTGATTACATGCCTCAAAGCTAAAAACCAGTGACATCCACATGTTATCAAGTGCACCAGTGAAACTCTGGAAAAATTCTTACCTTTTAGATATGGTAATCTAAAGTTTCATCTAAAAGACTTGAAGATAGGAAAAGAAACAGTAATGACATTTCAACATGACAGCACTACTTTAAATCATAAGATGTTTTTCCTCCCCCTTAAAATCGTACCAGATTTAAAATAATTACAACTAGTTAAAAGAGCCATTGGTTGTGAACAACTAAAAATCTATTACTATTAAAAACAAGTTAATTGCTTATAGTTTTTTTAAAATAACCAAACCACACAACCTTTGAAAATAAAGCACTCTTTGGTGGACAGTAGTCACTGTGTATACTCAATACTGCGGCTTCATAAAAAACTTTTGTGGTTGATTTTCAGTCTCAAGTGGAGACTTGAGGCCAGTCTGAATGGACAACACAGATTCATATATTTAAAAGCTCCTGCCATCTCTTAATTACTGGTGGTCAGCAGCTAAGTGATTGCCATCACAATTCATACACATGCATCATACATACTAGTAAGCCCTCTTTATAATAGAGAGCTTAAGTATTTACACCTGAGTCTGAATGTACACAGATTTTGTTGGTTTTGTTTGAGGAAGTGTTAGAACATTAGGAAAGTGTCTACCAATGATGCTGACAGTTCATTTTATTCTACAAGTATGGAAGAGATTCTTCTGTTTCACTTTTGCTGACAAACAGAGCCAAAGTTATCTTCCTTAAATTCCATGAAGTCATATCCCCTTCACTCCTGAATATCCTCTTCAACAATGGTTGCTTATTTTCAGTTTAACGCAATACTGTTCTAGTCCTTGGGATGGACTGGCTGCTGAAATAAAACATATTTGAGGAAAAAAGTTAAATATGTACTCAGTATATATTTCAAGCAAACTGGAAATAGTATTTGTATTTCAAGCAAAAATTTCTGGCATGGTAAAATGAGCCAATGATACTTCAGAGAAAGAAGCAGAATATAAAAGTCACTGCATTTAAGAACACAGCAACATCAGTTGTAAAGAAAGCATGGACTGGTCTGATCACAGGCAATATGAAGAAAGTTCTGTTCCACACAGAAAAAGCAACAGAGGTTTCAAAGTACCATGATTTCATTAAGCACATTTGCTGCAAAGCATTCATTTTCTTTCTCTCCCTCTGAGGAATCAGACTGCAGCAAAAGTAGAAAGAATAGTAGAGAAACATTACTTTTTTTGAAGCTAGATTTAGACTACATATATACAAGCTCTGAAAAGCTGCAGGTAGTCTTCAGCGTTTGAACAAGTGTGCAGAAGGCTGCTTTACAAATCCCAGCAAAGCAAAAGCATACCAGATTTTTAAAGCATATTCCTTTTTCTTAGTTTTTGTGATATACCTCTCTGGTTAGTTTTCATAGATTTTGCCCCATACTCCCAATTATTTTTTCGTAGCAACTTGACCTGCATTCCCTTAAGGACCTCAACCTAGCAAAATTCCTTTACCACTCAAGATTTCATTTCTAATGAACCACCTGCTATGTACGTAATCTTAATTCTGTTATGTGTGATATAACACAGAAAAGACTGTTTTGTTTGTGTCTTACTGTGATTCAGTTGGTTTGGATCTGATGTATGCACCCTGTTAAAATACAAACACGAACTTCTCAGTAACTGGCAGATTTACAAGGATGACGTCTTAACTGAAGAAGCAAGGGCATCCATCGAAAGATACTGTGGATAATGCTCTAATAATGTGGTTTCTTGCAGTTCAACTGTAGTGCTATTTCAGCCACAAGATATAATGTGTTATGTCCACCAGTACTAGTCTTTCGTAGATGGTAGCTGACATCTAGAGATGCTCCACAAAAGAAATGCAGTGAACTCCCTAAATTCTCTTTGCAAAGCCAGAATAGAGTGTTTAAGCTGTAAATGGCTGTTTTGGCTGAAAAATATTTCTGGAGACATTCTATGATAGTGTCTCCAACAGTCTGAAGGATGAAACGGCAAATAAATTACCCAGTTCTATGGATTAGGATGTGTCACAAATGTGATTCATCTACTCTAAGAATTGACTAAAATGACTTAAAGCATCAACAAGTGAGATTAATGTAAAAATACTGCAAGATGTTTCCACTGAAACTTATCAGACAAGATAATGAAATAATAAGGGTACACAGTAATGTCGGTAGTTCAGAGAAGGCAACACGGTTTTGACAAAGACAGAAGTTGGTTAGGGCATGATCTTAATTTTGTAATAGTAATTATTTTCCTCTACCCTGCAATCCAGAGTAGATCAATCAATAGTTGAGCACTATGAGTTAATGCAAACTGTGCAGACTTCAAAAATTAAAATAAACATAAAAGAGATGAAAAAGCAAAGGGATGCTTACAAAAAAAAAAAAGACTGGATTTTTGCCAAATGCTATAGGAAAAATAAAAGGAAACCTACAAGATTAACAAGAAAGTACTGCATTCAAAGTCCACAACATTGTATAGTCATACTTAGATATCCTTTAGCAGAACCAACACCCAATTAGCCCTCTCAGATGACAAGATAATTAAGAATACCAGAACTGTGACATAACTATTTATGACAAATTTGGTTACTGGATCCAAGCATTAGGTGACTGAAATTCTTTGATGTCAAAAATTAGAAGAAAATAAACAGTGTATGGAATGAAATATTTGGAGTACAAGTTTTAGAAAATCCATTAAAATATGAAGTAAGTTTACAAAGTTTGAGATCGACCTGATCCATGGTCCTCAAGAGTCATAAATCTGGCAACACACCTAATGGACTTCTTTCAAAATAACTTAAATCTTCTGTGAAGTCTATTTTAGGGATGTTGTTTCCTCCTAAGGATACGTAATCTCATCTCACGTAACACAATGGTCGAGTTGGAGGTGTGCTTTCCAGAAACTGAAAACCTCTGTCCACATATTCATGTATACAGCTATCAAGTGTTGCAAGGAGCTTAAAACTGGGAGAGGCATGAAGAATAAAAACAGCAGATAGAATTCCATGAATTCTGTTTGGACCAAAATTGACATGGAGGAAATGGTGCAAAATGGAGGGGAAAAAAAACAACCAATCAAACAGGATAACCCTGAGAAATACTTCAGATTTTTAGTAAAACACATGTTTCAGGAAAAAGAGATTATTTTTTTAACGTATTGTTATATGAATGAAAATTAATTCATATAGCCACTGCCAAAAATTCTCTGACTAGATTTTACTGCAGTCTACTATTAATGACTATTTCCACTGACTGATAGAGTGAATTTTTTGTAACTTCTGTTACCTTCAAGGTAACAGGATGAGGAAGGGCAAAGAAAAGGTCTGTGGAAAGAAGCTGCACAAGAACTTGGAATTTCCAGCAATATTTATAAATCAAGCTACCTAATTACTTTTTATGTTATTTGCCACCTTTCACTCTTCCTCACAAAAGTAAGTCTCTTCAGCACCTGACAGACTCATTGAAAACTTTTTCAGTATAAGAAGACGACAAATTCCAGTCAATTGTAACCACTGGAAATTGCTTGAAAATTGTTTTAAGTGATGCTCTCAGGCTCATCTTTGATAATGACCTGGAGAGTTACTGCAAAGGGTACACACAACATAGCAGTAGTGTGGCCATACGCTTCTGGGCCAAAAGGCACTTTCAGTCTTGCATAAATCCATCTGAATTTAGAATTTAATTGAGCTTTACTGAGCAGGTTCAGTTCAGATTATCAGCCATACTCTCAGTACAAAATCTCATAGCAGTATACACGTGCATTTTATACACTTCACCTCCCACTCTACTGCATTTCAGCTGTCCATCAAATTCCTCTTAGTTTTGACTTCATGTACTGATTAATAATTCACTTAATGCTGTGAACAACTTTTCCACCTCTTACTCCAGGCAGAGGTTTGGTAAAGAAAGGCACTTTTTTTGTTACTAAAATCTCACCTTCAGAAATTGACATTCACATTAGGAATGATAATATAAAATCCTCAAAGTTGAAAGACTGAGCAACATAAACAAATGACATAAGATTTAAGGTTCCAGATGTTCTCAGTACATGACATAAAGCATAAAATTGTTTCCCATTGCAAAGAGGGTTGAACTGTGGACTGTTGAACTGCAGCAAAAGCTCCAGTCAGCAATGGATACACCAGATCGAAGTATTTGCCTAGAGAACAGTTGCTGGATCTGTAAAGAGGGTAAATCTCACCATCGTAAACTTTTTTCTTGCAGCAGACCTGGTAGTTCTTTTAGTAATATCTGTACTGTCAGAAATGCTAGGTTCAGAGGTTTTATTTTTCTGAACACTGGACTGCAGAATTACTCTGAAAACAGTAGGAAAAAAGACAGATTATATAACTTGAAAGTTTCTAGCTGGAAAAAACCTGAAAACACTGAAAAGAGGGTATTACAGTTGCAGTGGAGCTAATAAGTATCAGCTGGCTTTTCACAAATCATTCTGAAAAGCAAACTGTTCTGCCTGAAACACATCCTTCTCTTTAAAACATCGGTGTTATAATTATAGTAATGCAAGTTATTTCATTAGGAACATAGCACTTTGTTTTGTTGGTTGCTTTTCAGTGGTTTTTGTGGTTTTTTTTCCTGTCAAAGAATGGATTAAATTAATGGTTTTGAATTTCCTGTTAGGTTTTTGGAAAACAAAGAGCTAAGAAATTGTGTTTTAAATAACTGCATAAAAAAATAAATTCTGAAGTATGCAATAAAACCAAACATTATTTTCCAGATTGACACAGAAAGGAATTCAGAAAAAAAACACAAGCAATTCCATTTTATGAAGACCAAAGTCTAAATCTGCAATTAACCATGAGATATTCCCTTCAATACAGCAGACTAGGAAAATCATTGCATGTGCTGGCTTTTTGCTCTTACAGGGAATTACTACATCATACTTGAAACTCAGCTTTACATGCTGGCTGTGCTCAACCGATTCTCTGGAAGACTCTGGAGCAACATATTGACTGTATATTCCTAAATATATTCCTAAGCAGGCAGATAAATCCTAGCGTTGTTTACATCAATAACAAAAGAATTCCAGATTATGAAATGCAATCAACTATTTTTAGTCACCAGACAACTGGTGACTTTCGTAGGGAAATCACATCTCTATTCCTAAATACTTGTGGTGAAATTATGACACTACGAAGACAAAAAGTGACTACTAGTCAATGGAGTCCCCAGATATCTATTTAGGGTATAATTTTATACATATAGTCCCTAGTTATTCCATCTGTGCAAAGTTCCAAATACAAAACTATGGATCATTTTAGAGATTCAGAGCTAAGAGTAACTTAGCTATTACTGTTTGGTTTTTTCCCCTGCTGTTATTAGACTTTAATTTTCACTGGCTTCATTGAGTCCACCTGTGCCAGCAGATTATACTAGACTAGAACCCAAAACCTTCATTAAGTTCTGTAAGCTGCAGTCTGGTTGCTTAATACTCTGAAGAAACTGCTTCCAAGGAATCCTAGATATGAACATAAAATGTAACTTTTGGAGCAAAAGTGGACAGGCACATCTGGGAGAAAATAAAAGTATTTTCAGAGTCATGCATATTCACCAGAAACTAAAATGGAAAAAAATCCCTATGCTTTCATTGTTTTACATGGGTTTGATACCAGAATGAGAATATGCATTGGAGATAACACAACTTCATCTAAAATAAATTCTTTATAGCAGTAGAACTGATCAGCAACCTTATTTACCATGTAATTCTAGACTGTTTAGCCAACAGATGACTACAGAACCACAAAGTTCAAGTATTTTAAATTTCTACTTGAACAAGTCTTTCTTAATATTTCAGACTTGCAAAATCTTGTCACTTGATGTGCAAAAGTTCAAACCAAACAGTCTTCTCTTCCTTTGAGATAAAATACGAGGGTGTAATGGCAAGTACTATCAAAATGCAAAGCAAATTGTACTGTAAACACAACACATTCAAAATCAGAGGAAATGGTTATTCAAGAGACTGAAAAAACAGGTACTTTCAAAATCATGTTATGCATCTGTAGACAACAGAAATTATTCTAACAGAAATCTGTTTTCCTTGCATGCGCAAGGTGAAAAGGTTCAAAGCCTGAAATTTCACTTTATAAATTCTATTGCTCTTGTAGACCAGTTCTAACAAGTTCTGTATCAAAACTTAAAAATTCTCTTTTCAGTGCCACAGTTGCCATACAATACGAACAAATTCGGGCTACTACACTTTAAACTAAGCTTTAAAAATGACACCAGAGATGAAAAAAAAGACTTGCATTTTACCTTTTATCTGTCACTAGCAACTTCCAGGACTGAATGGAAAGGTACAAAGCCTGTTAACTCCTAACATTTAGTCACTGAAATATAAGCATGACCAAATCATGGCACATGCTTGACAGAAAAATGGAAAATTCATGTTTTCTCCTTAAATACATACAGTGTCTCTCTGTATAAAATGCATGTAATGCACATCTAGAAGAAAGCAAAAGTTACTGGAAGACAATTTAATGGTTATAATCTTTCTCTCATAAGTGTCCATTCTTTCTAGACACCGGAACTTCAGAAAACAGTTCAGTTTAAACCGATAACGGATAGTTTAAACTGATATACTTAACTAATACAAACTGAAACACTATGAAGTGTTAAGATACCATATCTTGCACAAACACTTAAATATTCATCTTTTCAAGGACATAAAAGTCCCTACTTCCCACAGAATTTCATTTTATCTGTTCAAAAAAAGAAAGAAAAGGAGGTTCTAAATGGGTATGTGACTTATAAAACTAGTCACTGTCTATAACTGCACCTAAAAAACAAACCAACCACAACATCATCCCCTTAAGGCTGCTGTATTTACCAAAAGGTAGAGAAAGAGCGAGCTGGCTTATGGGGTCAGCTCAGAGCCAGCTGTGAGCATGGTAGAAATGGTAACCATTTTTAACATCATCTGCTCTTCAGTAGATATGTCATTTTTCATTTCATTTATCATCTCAGTGATACACAACTTCACATGGCTACCCAATAGTAAAGATGAATAGAAATCCCCGTGAACAAAACATTTGCTGAATGATCAGACATGTTTATATCAGACTATACTTCTAGACTTCCAAGGCTGATAGGATCTCAAGGAAAACATAAAGTCCCATTTACATCATCATCTGACTGCTTACAAATAAACACCCAGAGCTGTCTCCAGGCCAGACAGCTGTCAGCTTAGGAGCAGTAACAGTGCTATCAGGATTTTTATTAGAATGATACTCCATACATGTTCAAGGTAAGAAAAGGAACTATCTTCAATATATGGAATTTTGATGTAACACAATTAGACTAGCAGCCTCACTCGGCAGCAGGTTCAATAAACAGGTTTTATAATAGGCATGAGATGAGGCCACAGTAAAGAAAATCCCAAAATCTCTGCACTAAAAGAACTCCCAAACTGTATTACAGAAAGGTAAGATCCTCAGGACACCAACCTTAATGCTTTGTAATGTTATGTAAAATGGCTTTATATGGTTATCTGTTAATGGTTATATGTAGCTGTTCATGTAAAACCAACTTCCAGAAACAGCAGTCAAAAGCGCATCTGATGTACACAAAAGTTTTCTGACTCAATGAAACACAATTATTTTTTTAAAGAAAAAGCAGAACATTTCCTGAACATAGGCTACAGGATGCTGAAACAGATGGACTATTAAAATAGGTAATCTATATATCATAAGAATTTTTCATCTCCATTTAATCTGTAATGGAAGCATCACTAGTTCTGAACCTCATATACTCCCCAAACACCAGACTAGTTTATACACTGCTTTATTGTTCAAGCTAATATACTAGCCTTTAAAGAAATAAAAACCTGCTTAATTGGAACAGTGCTGGGGTCAGTAACATCATCTTTACATATTTCACTTCACCATTTAACTCAGAGTGCAGTAGGGAACGGGTACACCACCAGGACAAAAAAGCCCAAACCCCACAACCCAAGACAAAAAACTTGAAATGCCAGCAAAGTAATAAATCTTGGAGAAAAATCAATTCACACAACAAGCTTTTTTAAAAGAAAAACTATTACACTATCCTAGGGAGGGATGAGGGGAAGAGAGGTTACACGGGAGTATGTCTTCTCTGACCTATAATGGGCATTTCATTCTTGCCAAGGCTACTTGTTTTATGAAGTCTGTCAAATGCAGTATTACTTTCTCCTGCATCGCCTCATGATTTTTAGGAAAACAGTCCTGAGATCTCTACTACTGTTTCAAGTCATGGGTGGGCAGTAAGTGACTCATGCTCTTCAGTCTACACGGCTCCAGCTAACAGGACTGCCTGGCTAGCCCTGAGATATTCACGATCCTGATTGATAATTTGATTTCTTAAAACACAAGGGACACCAGTTGCATATGGAGAGAACATTCATCTATCTTCAAAGAAAAGCTTAAGCGTTGTCTCTTCACAGACACAAATCAACACTGTATGATCGTCAGTCCTGGATATGAGGCAGCAGCACCAGGAACCCAATTCCTTGCGTTGTGACACATTCACC
>NW_010190111.1:15308-17746 GCF_000695765.1 Mesitornis unicolor
CCTCTAGCAGGGGAGTTTTTAGGCAGAACACAGAAACCATAAGAGAAATAATGGATGACAGTTGAGTGATATTGATCCTACAGTAACAGGAAAACAAATGACAGACTGTTTCAGTTTTTTAACTCACATTTTAAGTTCAGCTTTTTCATCTGCACTTAGAAATATGAGATCTGATTCTAGAAAACAGTGAGACAAGAAATACTGCTACATTCGGTATAAAACTCTGAAAACAAGCCTCCCATTAACTATGTTCTTTGACAAAGTCAGGTACCAATGAGAAAACAAAAAGCTAAAGTGATCTTTAGTTATTTTTTGTTCCTCCAAAAGAACAGATTAAGATTACCTCAGTTAAGGCTAACAGGATAGCTAAGCTCTCCACAAGTTCACAGTTCTCATTCTTTACTTACTAGGTCATTTACTTTAGCAAAAAGAGTCTCATGCTTTCTTTAAAGTGCAGACAAAAAGTTGCAAGGCCAAAGGTAAAAGGATAGAAACGCTTAACCTTAACATTCTGCCAGGAAACGTCTTTTCTTATTTACTATTCTGGTGTAAAACACTTTTTCTGACTTGCTTTTTCTCTGAGAGCACCAAAGTTTCAAGCCTTAACCTGTTTGTGTTTCCTGGCAGTTCTGTGTGCTGCAGAAGTTTTATTTGGCCAAAAGATGGAAGTTGTTTGATGAAAACATTGCACCTTTTAGGTGGAAGCAAGGCACAGCAAACGCTGCAGCCACTCTGACAAAAGCCGAGCGGAGAAAGAGTAGAAACTGTACTTGAGGAACTAACACATTTTCAGTGCTTTACTCAGCTCTTGAATCCGAGTAACAGAAAGAAGGGATTTAACTAGTCTCAAGAAGCTCTATTAAAAAATAGCTGAGAACAAAAGAAGATGAAACCAGACTGGCTGGGTAAACAAGTGAGCCTTGACCTTGACTGCAACCTGCCTCATCTTCTATTATGAAAGGAAAAAAGAATTCCCATTTTACTGCCTCTTATGGCTTATAATACTATAAGCTTTTAGCGAAAACAAAGACCTACCGACATTTCTAACAAATTCTAATTCCTGGCATTTCATGTGAGTAAAACCATCCTTTGGGAAACTAAGCTTCCTTGCAAGTTCATGAATTTCAAAGTAAAACTGGAGCTAACAACTTCATCTGCAATATGCAAAGTATAGGATCATATTTTAAAGCAGTACTTCTTCCTTTTTACAAACATAGTTTTGCTTATTTGCAGGAGCATGCAGAGAAGAAAAGCTTCAGAATTATAAACATCCCTAATTATAAAAGCTCTGCACCTTTCTCTATCGCAAGCCAGCCATCAAAATCACTCAGTTATCCCAAATAATATATACAAAAATACAACAAAGCCAGCGCAGTGAAATTTACTCTTGCAACAAAGCCAGTAAGAAACATGACATGAAAACATGCATTTATGAGACACACTAGACAGAAAGTGTGAGCTATTGTAGAGAAATGGAATGGGACACTTACACAGTGGCTCTCAGGGGGTCCTGATGGTTACTATGTTCTTAAACCATCTAGACAGAATAGCAGGCTGGGCAGAAGGGAGCCACATACAATCCACCAGATGACAATGCTACACAGTGTAGACACCAGCATAGCTAGGAGCCATCTAAAAAAGGGGTTGGAGGGGGAGGAAAAGATGAACAAAAATTCAAAAGCAAAAGCTATTGGTGCATTTTAGCTTGTTTCAAATTCTTCAAAAGCATGTTGCTCTATAACCTTTGCCAAGCATTTTGTCAGTTTCTATGACTGTAACAATCCATGCAACCATAAACTGCCAAATGTAGTATTCACGTCTTGCTGGAATAAAAGCAAATTTTCTGAAATTCTCACCAAAGTTGTCTATTCCAAGGAAAGTCTGTATCACTCTCTTGAAAACAAATGCATACTGGAGCAGTACATCTCTGACCACTTGCTGCCATCTCTTCTGCAGTTTGATCAGCCTCTATTTAGACATGCTACTTCACAAGCATATATTTTAATGCTACAACATTAGATCAGAGTCAGATCAGTTTGTAGGAACAAATAATTTATGTAAACACCCAGACAACAGGGTACATTACCTTCCTGTGTTCAAAGCAGTAAAAGCTAATTCATAATCCTTTGCCAAAGGTGCAGGATATTTGTATTGGTTTTTCTGTGAGGGGTTTTTGGTTGTGTCTCTGGTAATGGGGAAAGGGCTACGAAGACGGCCCTTTAAGAAGCTACCTGAAAAGCTCCCCCTTTTCCTTTGTCAGACCCACCTCAGACCAGGGCCAAGCCAATCAGCGCCCCTGCAAATTCATGTATTTAAGAGGGGTGCAGGGCATGCCTCGCTCTTTCTCTGGCACAGGCCATGACCAGTGCGGCCCCAGGTGTAGGTGGCGCTGCCCCAGCCTTGCTCAGCTGGGCTTGGCTGGCCCTGATCACAACTTA
>NW_010190112.1:0-647 GCF_000695765.1 Mesitornis unicolor
ATAATTTAATTTATTTATGCATCGAGATTTTGGGCACTATTAATATGGAGTTATATAAAACCTCGATTATTTATATCGAAATCTGAACATAGGTATTTTGTGTTGGCTTTGGAACAAAAGGCTATTTTTTTCCCTGTTCTGAGGATAGTCAAAAGAAAAAAAAAACCTACCTATCACTTAGCAGAGGGGACTAAGTGGAGCCGGTGATGACTCATTAGCTTAGGAAACCCTATTAAGCTGAAAAGCGGTAGCTTCCATCTGTCCCAGGTGAAGTTAATGTCAGCTGTAATTTATTCACCGTAGTAATAAGGGCTCCTTTCAGGCATCATGCACTCGGTTTCGCCCTCACCTTTCCAGCCGATGAGCTTTAGCACCCCGAAACAGCTCCCGCACCCGCTCCTTTCGCCACCGACTCTAGAGAAAGCGCCTTATGTTTCATAATAAAGAGGATTCGGGGTTGACACAGACCATGTATAATACTTTGTACTTGCCGAGACGTGTAAATAAACGTTTTCTTTAAAAACGCTTCTCCGCTTCCTGCCTGCCGCCGCGCCAGGGAAGAGCCGGGGCCGCTGCGGCCGCTCAGCGGAGACGAGGGGAGGCACCGGACCCGGTTATACGCTGGGCTCCCGGGCGCTCCTCGCTCC
>NW_010190112.1:881-1228 GCF_000695765.1 Mesitornis unicolor
CTCGCGTAATTCTGCGGGTCCGGGTGACCGCTCCTCCAGCGAGGGTGGGAAGCTGCAAAACCCGACATTTTTCGAAACCAGCGAGGATCCAGTCACGAACAGGACCCACTGTTTCCCCCACCCGGCCACGGCAAAGGGCGTTTTAGGGGTAATCAGTCCCAAGGTGAGCGACAAGGAAAATATTTCTCTGCCCAGTCCTTGTCTGAGCGGTACCGGGCTCGGGTCGCTGCCGGGAGCTGATTTGTCGGGGTAGGTCGTAGCGGCCCAAAGGCAGGGCCAAATCCTGTCACACCGCGGGGCTGGTGCTGGGACGACTGGTGCCGCTCACCAGCCTAGAAAACAGCGAT
>NW_010190112.1:1245-8380 GCF_000695765.1 Mesitornis unicolor
AAAAAAAAAAAAAGAAAAAAAAAGGCAAAACCGAAACTAACGGGGCAGTCTCCACCAGGCCTCAGGGTGCGGGGAGACACCGCGACCTGTGGTGCATGGCCCTGTCCCCATCTCCACGCACGGCCCCGCTGCTGCTGCGTGGCCCCCCAGACCCGTCCCCGTTTGTTTCCTTCGTTTCCCCTCCGCGGACAGCTCCGCGGCAGCGCGGGCGACGCTGGGCCCGGCTCCGGCTCTCCGGGCTGGCTTTGTCCCCTGCTGGTGGCCGCCCCTCAGGTCGGGGCTGCGTCCCTCTCTGCGGAGCAGCCGGGGACACCCGAGGCACGGCATGCAGAACAGCCAGGAGGAAGCCGCGTGTGAGATAAATTGTGGGAGAGCCAAGCTCTGAATGATACGGGGGGGAAGGGAGGATATGGAATAAACAGGGACCCATATTCACGTATGGATTCGATGATAGGGGTACAGATAACATCGATGAACTGCATTGTCGTCAAGGCAGTCTTGTTCTTTAACTGCCAGAGCGTCCAATGGCCGTAAACTGCTGTATTCCTGGTTTCCCCACAGTTTTTCCCAAACTGCTGTAAGCCAGAAGCTGTGTATTTGCAGAGTGCAGCGATGTTGCACATTGGAGCTATCAGCTTTGTGGCAGGCGAGGAGCCAGCGTGAAGCCACAGAGCGTGCACAGCCCTGTCATGGAAAGCAGCACTGGTGGGTCTGGTCTCAGGGCTGACAAGGTGGCCGCTGCCCCTGGGGTCTGCTGCAGGCAGCGGGATCAAGCTTCGGGGTACACCAACTTTCCATAGGACTTCAGAAACCAGTACCTTCCATTTCAGCCATTTGAATAGCCAACGAATCATGGTGGTTATGTACTGGGAGCTGGCATGCTTGGGCTCGCTGGGGTCCTGACTGGTGCCTTTGTTGTGGAGGAGCTGGTCTCTGGGTTTTGAGATGTACTTGAGTATGGGGAGATGGGCTGCCTCCAGCATCTACATCATGTCAGGTCAGAGTACATGGGTGGAGCAGGGGTACTGATGTGAGTGGTCATGCTGATGGAGACACAAGTGGGGTCACTTCAAATGACTGCCCAGAAAACCCACACCTCAGGGAAACACTGGTGGGGACATATACACAATATTTTCCTCTTTATGGGTGGCAGTGGTGTTCTCTGCCAGCCTGATGCAGGTGTGACAGGTATGTCTGATGGTCCCTGCTGTGTATCTCTGAAGGTCCATCAGTAGACAAAGCCACCTGTAGGAGCTTGTGCTTGTGACTTCAGACCAAGACTTCAGCTTGTGACAGCTTTGATCCTGTCTGCCTTGAGGATCATAAACCTGGGGGATGTGTGTGCCCCATGGAGGAGAGGGCATGTTTTGGGGGTGGGCTGTACTGTGTGGGATGTACTGTGCTTCGGCTGTGCGGTGGGCAACTGGAGTTGGTCTCATTGACAGGCAGCAGTTTGACTTCCCAATTTTTGATACAGCCTTCTTGTAGCATGGGTTCTAGCTAGTTACAGGGGAGCGTGGTTTACCCCCCACCCTCCCACTGATTACTAAAAGTCCCTAACCTCCTTTTTACTTCTTAAAGTATCCTGCACTTAGCAGAGGATAAAGAGCAATGGCATGCAGGCAGCAAGGGCAGCAGCAGCCCCTGCAACTCTATTGCAGCATGGCTAATTTGGGGGCAGTCACTTGAGCGTAGGCAGCGTATGGCTTGTGATAAAAATGTCATCTGTGCTGAAGATGCTGCACATCCCACCAAGCTGAGTTTTAATATGTTGATGCTTGATGCTGCTATGAAATTGGTAATTGTTAGTATCGGGATGATCTTTCTGAAGCAGTCTTAAGTGTGTAAGTGAAACATCATCTCTGCATATGCGCTCTGGAAAGCCCACACTGTATACTCACGCTCCCTTCTCTTTGGAAGTTTTATGCCTAGGAAAACTCGTGTTTACTGAATAAGGATGGATTATCAAATTATCAGTGGGACTTAACTTTGGGCAGATCACTTACTGAACTTTGCTTAATCACGTGCGGGAGTGATTTCCCACGTCGGGCTGAGCAGCTGAGTGTGCAGAAGCACAAGGCAGAGCTTGGGCCAAGCAGAGCCACGTGGAAGAACATCGACCATTTCCCCAGAGTCCCTTCCAGCTTTGCTCTAAGCCCAAACTCAAAGCAGCCCCCGTACCATGTTCGCATGCACAGGCACAAGCCCTCTCAGGATAAAAATGGTTCTGTAATTTGCCTCTCTCAGCGATATTTTGTGCCCAGGGTATTAGCTGTTACAAAGTAATGCATGGTGATCAGATCTGTATAGGCAATTCTTTTCCTAAATGGGCCTTAAAATCAATGGGTTATTAGCTCTCCTTCTCTACTCCGTGATGAAAGCCCAGTCCTGTTAAACATGCAAACTACACGATATTCAATGCCTCAGTTTACGAAAGTGACCTCGGCTAGGTCATAATTTAGCTCATTCATAGCTACTGTAAATAATACTGATATTTACACCTCTCTTATGCCTATGAATTTTCCTTGAAGTGTGTATATCTGCACTGCAATCATCACCACCACTGATGAGGAAAAATTTAAGGGCCACGACTTTCCCAGGTGAGTGCTTGCTTGTGTTGCTCCTCCTCAACTGCCCCTTGTGTGTCGCCCGAGCAAGTTGGACTGGATGGATGAAAGTATTTGCCTTCTGTGCAGGTGGGCATTTTTGGGAGAGGGGGTACACGCACCATTTGCTTTAGGCTGTTTGAGGCATTTCCCGTCAATGTTGTATGTTTCCCTTGCCCTCTCACTTGAGTCCATTAAGCTCTTAACTTTTTCCTGACTCACAGCAGTGGAAGAAATACTTCTACCTGGTGCCTACTTGTTTTTGAGGATCTGAGTTTGTCTCCTGAAGGCACCCAGTTAGCTTTGATGGGTAGGGCAGTTTGGTGGCAGTTTGGCACCTATGTGTGTTTTCCTCTTTTTTGGGCGGGTGGTGTTTGTGTTTCTAGGCATTTCAGTACTCTTAAAGATCTGCTGCTAAGGTGAGAACTGAAATAGTATTTAGATATTTTTCTCCCCTGAATTTTGTTTATGGGTGAGAGATAAAATACTCTTTCCAAGTCATAGTGGAAAATAGGAGCTATCTGCCTAAAGGCATCTCTGCATCATGCATTCAGAAATGTCCACGCATCCTTTGTGGGGTGTGCCAGAGCTGGAAATGTTGGGAGCATGGAGATGTCTGAGATGGGTCTCATGCTCTTTAGGCAGCACAGACAAATGTTTTGGCACTTTTGCAGGAGTGATGTGTTGCTGTACTCTGTGCTGGGTGGTCCTAAGCCTGGTGGACTGCTGCAATGTTGTGTGTCCAGGTATTGTGCTTCACCGAACAGCAACCTGAGCCTGCTGAGGTGCTGAGCGGAGCAGGCTCTAAATGCCCTCACAGATCCAGACCTCAGGCCATTCTTCAAAATACCTTCAAAATTGAAAAGAAGAAATTTAAAGGAAAGTGAAATCTGCCTCTGGATTGAGGACTCCCACAGATCTTCTGGTAACGTCTGTGCAGGCATCAAGGGTACTGTGCTGATCCCTGGTGAACTTTCCAACACGAGCCTGCAAGCATCTGCCCCCTGGCAGCTCCACGAACTGATGCTGCTTTGCTGTGGAGAATCACACACGTTCACATGTGAGAGCCAGCAGGAACAGAATCTTTGTTATTACCAGCATGTGGTGTTTGCTGGGTCCTTCATTGCTGCTTTGCCCCATGGCAGGACTACAGGGTTAGACCCAGCTGCTTCTGCCCCTCTGTCACTCACTTAAGCTGTCTAAGAGAATCTCTGTACCTCTGCAGGTATGTATGTCATATGTATCTTATGTGGTAGCAGGGTGATCCATCTCCTTCCATGCTATGACAAGCCTCCTTTGGGAATTAATCCAGGTAGGAAGCAGACACCATGGAAAATCAATGTGAGCCCTCTGGCCCAGTGAAGGTCCTGAACCTTAGCATGAAGGTTGGGATGCCTGTGCACAGCAGGCAGTGTCTGCTTCATCATCTGTGTGTTGGCACCTCCAGCTCCTTGCTCAGCTCAATCTGTGTTTTTATATACTTTTTGTTAGGTACACAAAGCATGGGCTCGTTGTCTGGGTTTTATTGTCTTTCAGCTTTGGACTAAATGGCAGCTGGGTAGAAGGGATAAAATTCATTGTCATGTTTTGTGTACAGTATTACTGGGCTTCTTCAGCCTTTTGAAAATGGAAGGGCATAATCCATTGCCAGGCTCCTTAAATGACTTAAGCTCAGTGCCACAAGTGTTCCAGAATGCCCAGATAATCCCATTAATTTGGCATCCAATGTGTGCTGCATTATACATACCGGCTTCCATTGGCACATGCCACATCCAATCCATTAGTTGTGCACAAATGCACTTAAGTTTTTTATTGCTCTTAGTTTTGTGTCATCAGCAAAGAAAGGTAAAGTTGATCTTCATCTAAATCACTGACATGTATTATTGCAATTGATTACAACGAAGAAAGAGCTTTTCAAGTTTCAAAGTTATGTTGTCTTTTATTTCCCCAAGTAGTAATCTGTACTGTTTAAGTTATTGCACAAGAACCATCTCTGTAAGAGCTGTCCATATTACATTCCTCGTTGAGAACATTTGTGGTAGCAGGCTGTGGTGATTCCCCCTAGTTCTGTACAGCACGCTGCTTTTATTCCTTCTGGTGGCAGAAATGCACCGAATGTTCTTTATTCAGCCCAGTTACAGAAGGAAGAAAACGAGCAAGCCTCGTGCCAGCTGAAGCTAACATATACCAGTTTGGCAAGTTGTGTATCCAGAGAGCACAGCACACAAGGGAAGGACATAGCCCAGCATCACAACATTTTTCTGCCCAGTGATGGGTTATGTGAAACTGGAAAAAGATTAGGGAAGGTGTTAGTAAGTCCTTCCAGTTCATGCTGCTTGTGCCATGCCGGAAATGTTCTGTGTGTTCAGGTACTGCTTTACAGCTCAGTGATCCCTCAGCACTGATACTGTGCCTGTCTCAGCAGATGCTTGTGCCCAGGCTTATTTTTGCACAGCTCTGGAGGCTTGCTAAAACCCCAGGAGGTTGATCATGGGGTTAAAAATAAACTCTGAATTTGCAAGAGAAAAATACCTCAGCTTGAATTTAAGGTCATCAACTCCCAGATACTTTCATGGGGCAGTAGATGCTAACGTGTTGGCAAAATGCCTCTGCATCTTCAGGGGCTGACCCCCCAGCCCCCCTGACTGTGCCTCTGCTCTGATTTGCTCCCACCACTTTAAGGCTCTTCAAAATTCCCCACCTGCCCTGAGGGCAGCAGTTCTTAAAACATAATTGTGAAACTTTATTTGAAAAACTAATTATTAGTTAATAAAGCTTGTGGTTTATGGACTGGAGTGATAACAGAGCCTGGCCGGAGTACGAAGCTGTTAAACACGAAGGCTGCTGGAAGGGTTTGCCTGTTTTAATACAGGCAAGTGAGGGCCAGCTCTTCATTTGGTGTAAATCAGCAGAGATTCATTAACTTTGGTGGATCTCATCTACTTTACATCAGCTGAGGACATGACCCTGAGTGTGTAATTGGTGGTATAATGTAAAGACATTAGACTCTCTCCTCTTGTTCATCTGCACACATCGTTCCCATTACTGGTAATGGGAGCAGCCTGGAAGGGAATATGCGGCCACGGGTGGGTACGGCTGGTGCCAGCCCCATGGCCGGTCCCGTCAGGGCTGGCGCTCCGTAAAGCTGCTCTTGGCCTCCAAAGAGCCGCTGCTCTTAAGCAGAGAGGGAAAACAAAGCAAAGCAGTTAATAATTAAAGAAGTCTTCAGATCTTTCCCTTGGACCGAAGGGAGGGAGCGAGAGCTCTGAGGGCGCCTGCGTTGGGCTCAGCACGTGCCGCAGCCCTGCTGGGAGGGGACAGGGCCGACTAGGGGAGCAGCGTCTGCCACCGCCTCACTGCTGTGGGTGGTCGTGGCGTGATCCACGGCATAAGCTGTGTTTTCCTTGGAAATCTGGAAAATGGGAAGTTTTGCCAGAGCAGCAAACATTTCTAGGTCCAGAAAAAAGGCATCCCTGGAGCAGGCTGGGATGAAGCCTTTTCTCTGCAGCCCGTGGGCAGATGCTCCTCTGATGGTGTCCCTCCACGCCAGCTCTTCTCCCATCTCCTCTCAGTGTGTGCCCAGCACTGGCTCTGGGAGCAGACGTGCAGTGGAGAGGACAGGGGTGCTTTGGCTGCCACAGAACTGCAGATATGGGAGAAGGCAATAGTTCTTCTGCAAGCTTTTTTTTCTTTTCTTACACCTTTTATGGCCCTGATGTTCACACACAGGCAGGTGGGTGGGTGCACCAGCTGAACATGGCTATCTGCAGAGTTGACGTGTAAGGAGGTGGTTCCTTCATAGGCAGCAGAGACCTGCCGGTAATTCAGCTCATTTTGGTTCTGGCATCTAAAAATAGGTATGGGGAGCTGCACCCTGCTTCATAGATTCTCTCAACTCCGTGCTTCTGAACAGAGCTTCTGAACACTTGCCACGCTTTTCCTGGAGTTTCTGAAAATACTCTTTCTCCTCCTTGTGGCGTCTGTGTCTTCTGCAGGTGTCCTGTCTCCGTGTTGCCTCCTGGCTGCGGCATGCCTTCCCCTCTCTCAGGTCACAGCCTGTGTCTTTCTGGCCTCATGCAGTTCTTCAACCTTTATTTTTGGTCAGTCCTTTGGTAGATGCTGCGCACCCTGCTCCCAGCTTTCTTCTCTGCATAGGGGCATACACGTTTGCCCTCTGCCTGGAGCCTCCTTAGTATTTTGCTGCTAAAATGACATCCTAATGTTGCTCTGTCTTCTTTTTGTAGGGTTGCAGAAAAAAAAAGCCAAAAACACAATCAAGCAAGTGGGATGCGCATCTTTGCCCAGAAGAGGCTGAGGTGGGTAATTGATTCTGAAAGCAGTTTGCACAGTCAGGGACACGCTCACTGAAGCTGTTGCGTTGCACTGGGGAGCTTTGCCGATTCGGCTCTCCAGCGGAGCAGCTGTTGTATCCAGCATCGCTTCCAGCTCGTCATGGGCTGCGGAGGTGCCTGTGTCCTTAGACTGTTCATCAGGAATGCTTTGAACTTGAATCTGACCCCTTCATTCAG
>NW_010190112.1:8411-31631 GCF_000695765.1 Mesitornis unicolor
ACGGCGAGCGTGGGGCTGGTGGGTAAGGAGGCATTTTTGTGCCTGGTTTGGCACATCAGGGTTAGTGGTTTCTCTTTGAAACACCGTTTTAGAGTCATCCAGCCCAGCACATACATGCTTCATCTCCATGTGGCAAGAGGAGGTTGTCTTTGAGAGCACAAGCAGGAAAAATGCCTTTTCCACCCCTGCTGGGTTGAAATATTTTGGAGTACCTGGAATAAGTGAAGTGTTTAGAGAAAAAAAACCACTTGCAGGACCTTTTTTGAGATCTGAAAAGTGATCCTTCTCTAAATTCATCAAGGGTAGAAATTGTAGAGTTTTAGGGTTTTTTTTCTTTCTGCCTTGTCATGCTTGTGGCTTTCCTACATTGATCTTTCGGAAGTTGTCCTCTGTTTTGATCTCTGCCAAGTGCTCAGAGGGGAAAGGGTTCTGCTGTAGGGGGGTTGAGTAAAGTCACCACACTCTTCATGCCGTACTGAATAAAGCAGGGAAAATAAAGCAGCCTATTGTCCCTTCTTTATATCAAGACTCTCTTTCAAACTGCAGACAGTTGTCCAAAAACCTTCTTAGATTGAGCTTCCAACCTCCTCTGCGTGATTGATCTTAAACTGCTCCTAGGGAGAAGCAGCTCCCGTCTGGCGCAGACCTCTTGTTCCCCAGCTCAGCCTTTGTCTTCCTGTGCTGTTCAAAATTCACAGGGACAAATGATTTTCCCCATTCGCTCTCTGCCCGATCTGTGAAGGTAGTTGTCTTCTCTTCTGCAGGCTGCACACAGCAGTGTGTTTTTCTGTGGTGTTTTTCTGTCCTTGGTCTAGATCTAGGCTGTGGTCCTGCAGCTCAGGTAGGACTTCCATGAGAGGAAATGGGGTTGAAGTGCACAACACAAATCACAGTTCACTATTTCCTATGGAAAAAAGAGAATCTGCCTCAGTCTTGTCCATCTCAGTTTACTTCTTTCTTATTCCTTGCCTGCTTTTGGTGCCAGTCTGCAGCTTTCCAACTGCAAACTGCACACCTCCCCATAGCTTGGCCCCTCTTCACAAACGTGTTTGTTGCTTTGTTCTTCATCATCTTCTCTGGCCAAGACTCTTCCATCTTGTTACTTAAAATTAACTATGACCATCGCTGGGGCGAAAGCAGAAACGCAGCTGTGAGGTGGGATTCCTGCTCTGGCCTGGTGAGTAATGCGGGGAAGCTCTGAGGGATGGAGGGTGGATGGAACAAGAGCTGGTGAGGCTGGAGGTGGGGAGCAGTGAAATGCAGCAAGTGGGAGAGATGTTGGGGAAGATCAGCAAAAGGAGGCATCCCAGACCTCTGGCCATGCATGGAAACTTGTGAAGGAGGGAGGAAGCCAGGAATGGAAATGGAGAGCAAAGCTGGCAGTGGGAGTGATGGGAATGGTTGGGAAAGAGCAGGGGAAGGGCTGTGCAGAGCCACAGCAGTGAGGAATGGACACGAGGCTGCCTGGAGCAGTGGGAAGCTCTGCTGTGGGGCTCTGCTGGACTTTCAGGTGGAAAAGCAGTATTTTTGTGTTTAAAACCACGGTGCAGTGGTGAAGCAAGCAAGCAAGCAGGTATTGCCAAGGAAGTGGGAATGGTTTGGTGTGAGTGCGTGCCGAGGGGCAAGGAGGGGGTAATTTCTGTGCAGTGTTTTGGGGTCCCATCAGATAGCGAGCACTCAGCGGTGAAACCACAGGATCACTGAGCAAGCCAGAAAAAAACATACTAAAACATGACAAGAATGACTCAAAAATCCTGCTGAGTGGAGAAAGCAGTGGTTGCACGACCAGCCAAAGAAGGTGAGTGGAAAGCAGAGAAACGGTACATGAGGAAATGCAGGCGGCTACCCCTCTAAACAATGGGGTGCTCCTAAAAATGGCTTTGCCAGCCCCTTGCGGCGAGCGCCTGGAGCACACCCGGGCGAAGCGGTGCATGGGCAGGGGCTGCCCACCCGACATCTGTGCTTGGTGACAAGAGCAGGGCCTGACAAGTTCACTGTAGCTCAGCACGGGGCAGCAGGTGGGAGAGGCAGCGTGTGCAGCCCCCTGCTCGGCTGCCTGTGCCCGTCCCCAGGGGCCCCCCATGCTCTGCTGCACCCTGGCTCCAGGCAGTGGGTGGCTGCTGGGCTGCCCCCAGGTATGACACCTGCCAACGGGGTTTATAGTGGAGGGGGGCTCTTAAAGTAGCTGTGGGAGTGTTGTGCTTTTACCTTTTATAGATTTCACTTGGTTGGAGACCAATATGGGTTTGGGTTTTTTTTCATTACAAAAAAAAAAACCCAACTGTTTTAAGATAATTTTTGTGTCTGGGAGTTAGCAATGTGTCACGGAAGGTTCAAATACATATGGAAATAGATGAGGAAAAACAAAGCAGCCAAGCCAAATCCTACACCTGTAACTTCCTGAACCCACCAGGCAGTGGGAGAGCTCAGCTGCTCTCAGCACTTGGCTTGTGTGATCTGAATGTCATTATGGTACAATGGGGTTTGATTGGCGTTGGCATCGTCCTTGCCAGGGAACGAATGGACTGAGAGTGACTGAAAGCAGTGAGGACCCAGCCTCCCGTGCCTGTGCTAAGTAAGTACTCACGCAACAGTCGGCTCTGGCTTAGAGGCCAAGGTCAATTCAGAATAACACCAATAAACTTGGGCCATTGGCTTCTGATCAGCCCTGCCATAACTCAGGGAGAGCTGATGAGGACTTTTTCCTCCCCTCTCTCTCCGTAAGTGCCAGCAAGGAACAACAGGGTCTGTCTGATTTGGGGTGGCACGAGGAACTGGCTGTGTCCCAATGGCTGCTGTACCAGGCTGCTTTTGAGCTCTTCGGTAGTGACTCGTATGCTGGGACATTCATAGAGCTGCTCTGATTTACTGAAAATCTGGCTCGTGGGTCCCATTCAACAATCCTGTCGGCTGCCAAATGCTTCAGCGCATGTTTCTGGTTTGAGTTTTTATCTTCATAACTGCATGCATTTAGTTTTCCTGCTTGCATGTACAAATGCTAGTCTAGACTGACAGCCATGCATGAGAAGCTGGGAAAGGCAGCGGGATAGCAGGTGGGATGGAGTTGTACGTTTTTGGCTGGTTAGGCTCGCACCTAACCTCTTTTCGTCACATAAGCTTTGTGTGCTGCAGCCGATCCCTTCAGTCTGCACTGCTTACAGATGCAGTGAGTAACCACGGACCTGAACGCCAAGGTATGGCTTCTACAGCGGCATTAAAATAGCAGGCTTGCTTCAGGTGTGACAAGCCAAAACAGCTACTAATGTGGAAGGAAAAAGGATGGCTGAAATGTTGCTGTCTTTGTGCAAAAGCCAAGCTCCACGTTGCTCGTTTTGGTGCCAGATCCAGTAACGGCAAAGCTGGTTTCGCAGGAGTAGCTGCTGCTGGGAGCTGATGGCGCAGCGCTGTTCCTGGGGGGCATGGCATCTCTGGGAAGCCTGTCTGTCCTTCTGTCCTCCTTTCCCCCCGCATCTCCAGTCTTTAAAAAAGCTGCAAGACTTATCCCTTCATCTGAGCTTTCCCAGCCCGTGGAGCACAGCACTCGAGTTCTCATAATTAAAAATATGTTGCCAGATTTCAAGGAATTGGTAGAATTGTTAGAATTTCTTTGGTAACTACCTCTAGTATTTTAGGTGTCCACTTAGAAGGGAGTGGATTAAGGAAGATTTAAATGGATACTTAAAATAAAATCAGCCTAAGGTATTTGGAGATTTGCTTTTAATTACGAAGAGTAAATTAAAATAGAGTTGTTCCATGTCAAATTCATCTTAATTCAATGCCTAATAACACAGGTATTGCGTTCCTCCTGAATAAAGCCTTATTTGAGCTAAAAGATGTCGTTTAAAAAGTAATCCAGTCTTGAGTGAAACATTCCTGATGATAGCGAATCAGTTTGAAATCTTAGTGCCTAGTCATAGTCACAGTAAAAAGGGATCTCTTTGTCCTGTTTTTGTTTCTGTTTTCCTGATTTTGTAAAATTGTAGCTTCTAGCCATTGGAATGGGTGGCACACTTGTTTGCTTGATGCAGCAATTTCAGCTTCAGCACATAGGAACCTCAGGTTTGCTTCATCTCCTGGTTTTTCCTTTGTTTGACTTAGAAGTGTTCGTGTCCCCGCTGTACTTCCAGAGGGGTCCCTGCCACAGGAAATATGCTGCGCTAGAAGGCAAGGCAAAGTCCCAGAGCAGATGATACTCTCAGGAATTAGTGTGATCCTCCCCTCTTCTTACATATTCTGTTTTACAGCTTCAGGTCTTGCGCTGAGGCTCTTCTTTTAGTGGTCAAATTAATCTTCCCAGCATCAGCATAAATTTAGCAACAGTCTGTTACCAGTACGGCTTGAAATAGTTTCCCCAGGAAATGATGCAAGTGACCTTATTCTTAATTTATCTTAGGAATGGTGCATAACCACATCACATCCCAGAAAGTCTTGGGGGACAAATTGGAGAGCTGAGGCTCCCAGCAGCTCTGGAAGCATGGAGGAGTTGGTTTGGCAATGTGGGATAACGACTGTAGTTAGATCTTGATTATGCTAAAGTGGCCAGGAGTGAAATAATTAAAATATTGATACTTGCTTTCTCCTGAGTTTCAGAGTTAACAACCCATTCTGCCAAGCAGGGCTACTTCATGTGTCAAGGATCTGGGATGCTTCAGACAGGAAAAGCCTGAAGAATATTAATCTCTCTTATTCTTGAGTCACAGGATTAGTCTGAAAACAATTTAAATAAATTTTAATTCTTGAGCTCATCTTGTTGGCCAATTCCATGAGTGCGCGCACGGCCCCGTCAGGGCACAGCCTGTGCTTGCATCTCTCCTGCTCGCTGCCCACTGGCACAGTGCTGGGAAGGGGGTGTCAAGAGATGCCCAGTGAGGTACCTGGGGGGGGCCGCATCACTGCTTCCTGGGGACCAGGCTTGGATGCAGCACCCCCTCCAGCACAGCAGGAGGTCCCCCCCAAATAACGTGTGTGCTGTTGCTCTGTCAAAGGGGCTCTTGTCCTGCCCGGCCCAAATTTATTGGTGCGAGGGCTGATAATTGATAGCTCTGAAAGCTGCATTGTGGGCTGGTGTGTTGCTGGAGAGTGGGGCGTTAATGGGGTATTGTGTGGACCCCAGTGACCCTCGGTGGCTTTGTCGGTCCTGAAAAGTTAGCAAGGAGAGGCCTTGTTCCTCCGGCACTGCCGCTCTCTGATTTACTGCCGCTCCACTGCGCTTCGGAAGTGCTACGACATTCCCCAGTAAATAGGGATCTATGGACGATTTTCTCTCCCTCCTTTTCCTTCTCTTATCCACTCTTCCCAGATATGTATACTCTGAGAAAGCTTTATTCTTCAATGATTATTCAATTGTCTCCAGACTGTATCTTTTGGTAAATTTATTGTTGGTGATTTAAAAAAGAAAAAAAAAAACAACCAACCTCAAAAGCATTTTGCATATTAACACGTAACTCTTGTTCCTGTCTGCTCAGTTTGGAAATGGTTGGATTGCTTTTATAAAGAAAAAAATGGCTAATAAAATTGGCCTCAGCACCGTTGCTTTGCAATTCTTATGAACAGTAAAGTGCTACTTACAGTCATTGATGTTAAAAGCTATTTCTAAATTATGGTGCCATTTATTATCTCTAGTGTCCAAAGTAAGTTTAAATGATGCTTATAATTCATGTTTTACCAAATTTTCTTTTCCCCCCGAGGATACCTCTGATTAACTTATGCACATTTAAGCGCTTTTTAAATTCTTCTTTTATTGCCATTATGCTCTGAAAATCTCAGCGATTCTCAAAAATGGGTAATAAACCTGAGATAAAATGCTGCCGTTTTAGATCAATGCTGACATATCACTGTGGTGATTTCTTCAGAGCTAAAGTGATAATGCTTCATATTTACAGAATATATACTAGGTTATTACTACAGTATTACCATTTTGTTCTAAGATGAAATGAGTAATTTACCAATTTATTAAACAGTTACATTTAAGTATTGCTTAGGACATTACCACACCAATCTGTTTACTTAGCTTGAAGAGTTACCATTAGGAAACCCTGTTTATTTAGGTAAAATTTGTAATGATTGTGCCCTCCATTAAGAAACTTATTTTTCTGCAAGCTTAATTGCCTGGAAATGAGTTTCTCCTTATTTACTGTGGTGCATTCTGCTAAGCCAGCTAAAAACGTCACCCTAGCAAGAAATGCTGGAGAAATTAATAATACATATATGGAACAGTTTTAATTAGTATAATACCAAATGTTAATAAAAGATTTATGATCCAGTTAAAAGTCCTAACGATCACAACAGGAAAAGATCTGAAATGTGGCGGCGGCAATCCGTTAAAAACAAGCAAATGCTGCCGAACTCTCCAAGCCGAGGACAGAGGAGTTTTTTATTTTCCTGCTCTTGTCTTTACATGAGTGCCGGCCCCATGGTCTCTAAGGTCAAGCTTTGACCCCACGGAAATCAGAGTAAATCCAACATGGCAAGAGGACGGCTGTGGGGGTTATCCTGGTGCGGTGGGAGGGGATGGAGAAGCCCAATGCAGTGGAAGAGGCTGCACTTAATTCAGCTAGTGACACTGGGGAGCTTCTGCCTGGGAGACACAAACCACAGCTGGCCCAAGGTGGGTCCAGCAGGAGAGTCAGCACTGTGGGACACAACTGCCCAGCTCTTGGAAAAAATCTGTGTTTTGAGTAGCCCAGAAGGCCAGCGGTGGAGGATGGAGACAAAACCAGCTTGGCTCCAGGCAAAGGTAGGAGTAGCTAAATTTCCAGAGGTTGAACCTCCAGAGGAGCGCACCAAATGGCATCTCAAGTCTCAGATATCTCAGGCTCACCTTGCAGCTCTGCCTTGTGCAACAAAGGCACAGTCTCTGCCAAAGACTGAGCCTGTGGCTGACCAGAAGTGAAGATGCACGAGTCCTTGTGGAGTCAGGCTGATTGCTGCTGGTCGGGTGAGTGTTGGCAAGGGAAGGCATCGAATAGTCTGTCTCAAATAGAGTTCTTCTAATGTTGAAAGGAAATTTTTAAATGAGTGGTCCTCTGTAGCCAAGTGGGCTGGAGGTGTGCTGGGTGATATCAAGGGACACCGGCTACTGCCAAGACCCGTTCTGAGTGTCTTTAGTCAGATGAAAGTAAGATCCTGCCTTAAACTCCCTGGAACATATGTGGGTAGGAGTCTCACTGAGGTCTTCAAGATGAAGCCCTTAAGTGCTGTCAGAAGCATGAGATTTAGGAGTTGAAGCTTGAGCCATTTTCAGTGCCACAAGAGAAGGCTGAGCTGTATTCCGCTTCTTTAGACCAGTATTGGTCTGCATCCATCTTGTTAGATCCAGGAGTAGAGATCATGGGTAAGAAAAAGCACTAAATATGCTGCCTCACCCAGAATTGCCATAGTCCTTGGAAGTCCTAGCAGATATGTATATTGCTTGTTTGGATTTGGGGGATTTTGGAGCAGGAACAAGTGCTGTGATCGTTCTTTCTTTCTTTCTGCTAGATGCTGCCTGGATGTGGCTCCCAGCAGTACTGACCTAGGAGTAAGCTTTTCTCTTCTGACATGGTTTGGGATAGTCAAAGCCATCAGAAGCCAGTCTTGTCCTGCACCCCATCTAGGTGCTCAAACTCAGTCTGCACGTGCTGTCTCTTGCTCTCTGCTTTGGTCCATCAGGAGCAAGGTGATGTGCCATTGCACTGTGCAGGGTTGTCCAGGGTATGTACCCAAGGAGGAGTCAGGTGTGTAACTCCAGCAGGGGGGCAGCAGAGGCAGAGAGGAGCTGGGGATGAGCTTTACCAGCCAAAGGCCTGCCACTGTAGGATGAACATGTATGATGTGTAGGATGAACGTCTTGCTGATGGGGCTGGGCTTCTTTGCTGCATTGGGTGAGGCCAGTACCTCAGAACAAATAATTAGTGGAAAAGTTTCTCTCCATAATGAAAATGGATGTCCCATGCCTGTCACAACCTGTACCTTTAGCAGCAACAAACTGATTGAGCTGTACTAAATCAGGAGTAGTTTCTCATTCCCTTTGCTGTGGTGCCAGGCTACATGCAGCTCAAGAAGGTGCTGCTTGCAGAAACATGGGGGTAATGCGAGCTGTGCACTCCTCCTGTTCTTCAGCTCTAAAACCCTTCCTTGCTCAGGATGCAAAGCCCTTCGTCTTGAAATCTGGGATGCTAAAGTGGACATACACTGTGCTGAGGCCTGTTTCCTTATTTTAAATGCCTCTTAGGGAACTATCGATGAAATATTTGAACCGGAGTCCCAGGCTAAGTCTCTGAATGTCACATGCCCAGGGCCCTCCCCTGGGAGGCACTTGCTCTGCTCTGGAGAACAAACGAATGTCAGAAATTTACTGAATTGTCTGGTAAGTGCAGAGATTTTATTCATTCCTAAACTTCATAATATGGCTTTCCTTATTTGCTCTTTCCAAGGCCAGAAAAGGAAACACCATATTTATTCTTGCTAATGTACCAATATTGATTAAGTCATAAAGCACATATAAATCCTTATTGACTCATATTACATTAAAGTATCTATCACTTACTACTTATTCCTCAATAATACTAGAGTTATGTAAAAAAATGCATTAAAATTGGCATTGCCTCAAGGAAAGTAGGATCTGCCTCATTATTAATATTAGGTTTTGGTGAATAAAAGCTTTAAAAAGGACGCAAGTGTTAAAAATGGAAAACCACCTCACCTCTCGCCCAACAGTGGCCGGATATTTCTGACTGTATAAGTCATTCAGACACAGGTCCTGACCTCTGCTTGTTGGGCCAGTACTTTAGTTTTGTTGGAAAACTTTGTTGTGGGTGATGTCCTGGCCTGAGGCACCAGAGGAATGGTATCTCTGCAGTACTGGAGCAAGGTGGGCAGCTGCATCTGCGTCATGAATGCTCCCACCTAACCAGTGTTTTACGCCTAAATTCAACATTGAGATCCTCATAACCCCCACTTAATTCTGGAGGTTCCTCATGCTGCTGGGCACCCAGCTTCCTGCCTCCAAAGTCTCTCAAGTACCAAGATTTTTGCAGATTTCAAACTTTATAAGAGATAACTGCACTTCTGGACGACGCTTTTAGTCATATGGTTTAGTTTTAGGTAGTCCTGCGAGAAGCATGGAATTGGACTTGATGATCCTCATGGTTCCCTTCACCTGAGATGTTCTGTGACTTCTGGCTGTGCCCTGCCCCAGCAGCTGGCATTCATCTGCATTCACAGCAGCATTCGTTGCGAGCACCTGAGAGCTTTGGTGGTTTTTTTCTGCAGCTTTTTCCTCTTGGGCAGCTTCTGGCTTGGTATGTTGGATTTTGTCGTCTGCTCTTAGAAAGTATTTTTTTCCCAGGACCTGAAGTGGGAGTGAAATGCATAAGGGAGGACGTGCAGGTAGAAACCATCCAGCTGATCGGTAGCAGTGGGAGGGTCAACCTTATTTCTAGGAGTCTAAATAGAGAGGAGACTTCAAGAAGGGTGCTTAGCTTCTTGCTGGTGAAAATTAAGCATCTTTGGATTTCAGAGCTGGACAAGGTGACTCTGGTGAACACACCAGAATTGGCAAGAAATTGGGTGTACCCAATCTCAAAAAATACTCAGGAGCTTCTCTGGGTGAGTAGGAGGCACACAGGATGAACAGTGCTGCCTTGCTCCTCAAAGACTCCAGGACCTGGACTTGTGCTGCAGGTTGTTTGTGCAGAGATTTAAGGATTTCTGTTAGGTTTAAGAAACTTGGTCCTTATCAGGATTTGGCCACTGCTTCACACAACCTGGCAGACTACGTGCATGTGTGCTGCCTTTTTATGTCCAGGGCTAAATGAATAAAACCAGAAGAGGAATTTTTTTAATACTCAAATTTCTCTTTTACAAAATGTGTTTAGCCTTTTCTGTGCAAAGGAAAAATTCAGCAAAATACTGTCCACATGGCTATTTTATGCTTCTGCTTGTCTTTTCTTCTCTTTATAATTAGCCTAATGTGATATCTGATCCCTGCTCTTTTTAGCGTTCGTGTGCCAGTCTGACAGCAATAGCGCTGTTATTTCTTAGATAAGCTAATCACTTCTTAATGACTGGACAAGGTATCTTTATTTAACTGCATAAAGACATTTAACTTTTCCCGTTAAGATATGACCGCTGGTTTATGTTTTGTTAATGACATGTAACACTGGTGTAAGACTCAGGTGGTTCATGCATGTTGAAGCTGGTTTTAGGAGGCTGTGAAAGGGGCAAGGAGATGAGGAACTTGTTCTCTATTAATCAGAATTTATTAAGAAAGCCCTCTCGTGAGCTTGGCTCATTGCTGCTGCTCCACAGGCCTGTGTGGCCACAGGGCTGGTGCTGCAAAATCAGAGGTGGGTTTAAGTCCCATCACCTCTCTTGTGCTTGTGGCTGAGCACATCCAGAAGTGCTTATTTCTAAGATAATTTTAAGTGCTTGCTGTAGGATTATTGTAAGGGCTTATTTGTAAGATAAACACATCCCTGAAATGTGCAAACACAAGGAGCAGTGCTCAGTTAGATCTGATGTGAGCACTGCACGTATAGGTCCCTATTTTCTCACCAACATGCTGTTTCCTCTGTCTGGTCTCAGAAGGGGAAACGGTGGCTGGGCAAGGTGAGATGTGCAGAGCTCTGCCCTGCAGAACCCCGTGGCACCCAGAACTGGCTGAGGCATCTGCTGGGCGGGGGGCACAAGAAAGTCCAAATGACACCAAACCGCATGGTGCAAGGGGGGAGCTGTTGGCCACACCAGCGTGGTGCTCGAGGAGCTGGCATTTGAACTGGTTTTATCTGTTGACACTCTGTGCAAGTGTGCCTTCAAGCTCCAGAAGCAACCGTGAGCTCACTGTGGTTCTCCGAGGCTTGCTTTTTCTAGCATCATTTAGAGCAAAGGTTTTGGAGGGCAACAGAAAGTCGAGATACTGTCATCCCCCAGCTCACAGCTGCCAGCGCCTTCCTGGGCTGAGTCCTCTTCTGGGGCAGGGGGACAAGTGTTCAGGTGAAAAGCCAGGCCCTTTAAAGCATCTGAAACTGTTCTGCTGAAACTGAAGGCAGCAAAAAGCCTTTCTTTCTTGATTTGAAAGTTTTCTCCCCAGCATTCATGAATATCTTAAAGTGTGAGTTTGGCAGAGAATCTGTATTCTGCCTGACAAGAAAAGGGCCAGCCCAGTCCTTGGGGTTTTTATTTTACTGGCTGACTCTAATGTCAGTCTTATCAATGATATCTTTTCTGTCCCAGTAGCATGTTCTAATAAGAAACTAAATCATGAAGACAAAAAGCTTCTGGCATCTCCATTTTGTTGGCTCCTACCTCCATGTATGGCATGTTTACAAGAAAACATTTATCTCCGGAGCACTTGTCTGCAATCGGATAAGAGCTGATAGCAACATCTTTTAAGTGAGGTCCTCCCGGCTGGGCATAGTGGGCTGCAGTGCTCTCTGCTGTGCTGCACAGCCCTATCTTTGTGGGACCAAATCTGGACCAGCGCTAAAAATCAGCCCCCTGCATCCCCTTGAGCCGTGTGGCCTCCACACCAAGCTTTAGGCAAGGAGAAGCAGCCTGGTGAATCATTTTGGAAGAGCTAGGTCTCGGCCAGCTGTAAATTTGTAAGTGGGTTGTGTAGGTATGGAGTAGAAATGGGTTTTGGTAGAACTGGGAAGGGTTTTGCAACCAGAACAGTGCAGATGGTGGAGTCATCTGAGCGTAAGCGATGCAAAGTCCATTGCATTTTAGAAATGCAAACTTAGATTGTGGCCGAGGGTAGCGGTAAAGGGAAAAAAAACCCAAAACATTTGATAGTGTTGTATATCTTAAAGACCTCTCCAAACCCTACATAATGATTGGGGTATCTTATGGTGTTTTTATGCTGCACTGCTGCAGCCCCCAGTGAAGCTGTGAGCAGGGCTGGGGCAGCCCTGACAGCCCTTGTCAAACCCATCTGAGTCCCCTTGACAGCCCGGGTGTCAGCAGTGTTAATGCCCTCCTTTGCAGATCAGAGAATGGGGGTAGCAAGAGGTCAAGTGGCTTCATTAGGCCCCAGAGGGTTTCGCTGCTGGAGCTGAAAGCCGGAGCATGGCGTGGCAGAGAGTGCTTTGTCCTGCAGCCGGGCTTCAGAGGCCGCTCCTTGTAAACCCTCATGCGCTTTGATCTTGCACTTCAACTTGCACTTTGCTTTGTCCCTTGCCATGTGCAGCAGGCGCTACCATGCTGTGAACGGGGTGGGCAGGCTCGGGGGGCAACCTCTGCCTCTCTTGCTGCAGGAGTCTCTGCTGGGGGAAACGCCACCGGCCGCAGTGTGGTTCACAGCTCTCCCAAATCCTGCAGGGAGAGGAGCAGCAAGAGGCATCTCTGAGCAATTCTGGCATCAACTGCACTAGTAATAACAATTAGCAATTATGCAGAGTTATATGCCTTTGGTGCCTATTACAGGCATCAACGAGGAGTTCTGTTTCTGTTTTCTACTTGTAGCTTGGCCTGATGCTTGTGTTTTAATAGCAGATGCTGCAAGATAATTAGAATCACTGCAAAGAATACTGGGGGCGATTTGCTGCTGCACGCGGTGTGGTGTGGCAAGTCAACCTTCCCGGCCCCCCAGTCTGTGCCAGGGTCTTCAATGGCTGAAAGCCACGTGCCACTTAGTGTGTATTTTGGAGGAGGAAGGGAAAGAATAGGAAATGGGTTTTCTGTCCACAGCAGAGTTGTCCTGGGATCCGTCACTGCCGTCTCCTTACCTGGTGTGCCCTGGTGTGCTTTCTGGAGCCGGAGCTGCTAGAAACAAACTCAGAAATGATGGCTGGGAGGCTGTGGAGGCTCCCGCCAGGCCCTGCAGATCCTCAGCGCTCCCTCCTCACCGGCGCCAGGGACCAAACGCGCTTTTACCGAGGAGATTAAATGCAGATCTGCGCTTCAGCTTCTCCTCCGTTCCTCCAGTTCGCCTAGAAAAAAAAAAAAGTTAATGCAATATTACATCAGATTGTACTCTGAGGAGCAGAAAGCCAATTTTGGGGGAATGTGAGCCAACCTACATTTAACTGGGATGCTGATATTTACTGTTGCAGCCATCCGGGCCTGTAGCATGGGTGAAGTCACTGGCTGGGGATTCAAAGTCCAATTAGGCAGTGTTAATAGAGGAGGCGGCAATGCTTCATTGAGAGAAATTACTAAAATTGTACTTTTAGGACAGTCAATTAGCTGTGTTTTGACAAAGCAACAAAAAGATGAAACTGAAGCCCTTGAAAAAAGAATGAGAGAATTCAGAGGGAACATGTCTGTTTGGGGAATCCTAATATTTTTTGTTGAAATCATTAAGTGAAATTAAATACTATTTTAAACCAAAGGGATAGAATATCTAATTAAGATAGGAAAAAAGGTTTGAGGAAGGGTATTGTTGAGGGGATTAGCGAAATGGTCTACAATTCATGTTGACTGAGGTGGGGCCCCCTGAATGTATTAGGTATATTAGTAACGGGGATGGGAAAAATCTCTTGACAAGCTGATCTGAAGTTTGGGGAGGGTTCCTTTAGGGTGACTCAAAGGCTCTTGGACTCCGGAGTGAAATGTGGGAATGAAACCAGGGAAACCAGAGAAATTGAGGACGAGACGTGTTTTCGGAGCCGTGCCTGGGCTCCCATGCTGCGGCCCAGTCCCAGTGCTGGTGTGGAAACTGCTCCGCAGCAAAGGGTGCTGCAGGGCTTGCCTGGCCCTGGGACGGCCAGGCAGCAGTGGGGTGGAGGATCTGGGAGGCCAGGGACACCCAGATGTGGGGAGCAGGGAGGTCGGGGTGGTAGTGCAGACCATGGAGCCCCTGGGGTGCACCCTGTGTCCCTGGGAGCTGCAGGAGCCCATCCGTGAGCTGCTGGCAGAGTCCCCCTGGGCGACGGAATGCTCGGGTGCCTTCATTTGCTCACTGTTGGTTGGGTTGTGTTTCTTCGAAGACTTAAATCTCTGCTTTGTGATTCTGTTTCCAGGAGTCAGTCTTAAGCTGGTGTGTTCCTCCAGAACAGAGGCCCAGGTGATGGGCTGGGGGTCCCTCCCACCCGTTTCTGTGACGGTTTGCCAGACCCTGGCCGTCATCATCCCCTCAAGCAAAAGCCCCAGTACATGGAGGAGGCTTGCCCTGCCCTCAGGAGGGTGCAGGACCTTTCTGTGGCGATTTCTCTGTAACTTGGAATGATTTTCCCATGTTTTGCATCCAGCACTCCAGATGCTCCCACTCTTAACATACAGCTCCAGTAAAACTCTCCTGCCTAAAGGCCTCTCCTAAAGAACTCCGGATTTGACCTATATCATCATATTGTTTAATTCATTTGATATACAGTGACAGTTAGTGAAATATGCATGCTATGTTATATTAAAGAGAAAGGTAACCTTCAATTGGTATCTGATGTGCACTTTGCAATAACTGCTATTAGTTGTCTATAAAACTCCTAGACATCATCTGATTTTATTACCGTTATATTGTTTTACTTGCGAACATATAGAAGGAGTGGTGATTGCAGATCTTCAAGTGCTTACTGGGAAATATTTAACACAGAATGTTTTATTTATTAGCATAAAGAGACACAATGGATTGTTGGTGATTAAAGTGATGATACTGCTGCCATACTTGTCAAAAATATAGACCTAATTCAATAGAAAGGCGACAGTCAGTCTCCATGTTGATCTATGCTGAAGCAAACTGCCTCTGAAAGCAGTACAAAGCCTGGATTGGCCTCTTAATTTTATGCTCTAGGGCATAGTATAAAAAAAGGAATTCTTTCTAAGTGCCTGTAATTGCATGTTACCAGAACCTAAAATATAAGCCAAATTTTTTGAAATTATAAGTGTTAAGCTTTCCATTTCAATTCCTTCCCCTCCTTCAAAAAGAAATAAAAATCATCAAAACCAAAGAAAGCTTTAAAATGCCTTGCTTTCCCACATCATTAATAAAATATACAGCATACTTAGCCTTTAATTGCAAATGTACATTTTAAAAGAAAATACTTTTTAAAAAAATAAATAGTTTTTCTTCTCTCTCAGCTGTCCAGCGCAGGAGCTGGTGCCCGCTCGCCCCAGCCGCATGTGCCACCCTTCATTTTGAAGTGGCATGGTTCAAACAACCGCAATCTCCTGGGTATTTTAGGTCTGCGCATATGGCCTGGAGTATTGTTTCCCTCACTTGGACAGGTAAGGCTTTGAATTTGGTAAGTGTTGCAAGTCAAATATTCCCTTGCCACTGCCCTCGCATTGTTCCATGTTTAGAACTTCACTCCTCTGAGAAGACAGTGGGAAAAAATATAAGATTAACCATTTTGTACACTTGATGGCTTCATCAGACAGGCAATAAACCAATACAATTGAATTGGAGAAGATAGTGTTCAAATGCTGTTATCTGTCTCTCTGTTATTGAGTGAGGATTCTTGGACTGACTCACAGAGATCCCTCCACCTCCAGGATTCCCTTCCCTGGGAAACCTGCAGGATCTGACCTGCTCAGGGCTCACTCGAACCCACCAGGCAGTCCTGCACTTTCCTGCAGATTTCACCCTTTTTGGTTTGTTATCCAAACTTCAGCCTTTCTGGGTTTGCTGTTACAGGATTAGCTTGTTGGAGCGCGAGCAGGAGATAATCTTAAATGCTAACACTGGTGAAAGATATCATATCCATAATGACAGCAGAGAAATCTGTTGACAGAGCTGAGCTGGCAATGCCTTTTGTCCCAGGGGAGTGTTTACAGAGCTGGAAGCAGGGGCTATAGGGAGCTACTCTGGTCCTACGTGCATTTGCTTTTGCCTTCTCAGTTGCCCCAGTCACTGCAATCATAGACATTTATTTATCCAGGGCTGCCTGGGGAGCACAGGGATTTCAACCAAAGGAATCTCCTGGTGCTCCCTGCCTGATTCAGGCACCCATATTTCCACAGCTTTCCAGGGAAGATGATGGCACTGCAAAGTTTGTTTTTTGCAGAAAAGAAGAGTTGTCCGTAACAGCTTAAGATAACCAAAAGGCCTGATGTAATGTTGATTAAATGGATTTGACTCCAGCAAAGTTGCTGCTAACTTATACCTTTGTAAATGAAAGGTAAATCAAGCCAAAACTTAAACACTGCAAGGACTTATGCCAATTTCAAGACTTCCAAATATTCTGTTTCTCTAATACATGTTTCAGTATTTTACAGTCACCTTTACGTGGTGTTGTAAAGGTTAAAAATCCTTTGTTTACAGGTGAAATACCCCCCTTCTTCTGCTCTCCTAGATCTTTTCCCAGCCCCGGTAATTTGAGCAAGTCTTCCTTCGCCATCTGTAATTCCGGAGTGCCCTCTGGTGTACAGCCGTCTCCGGTGCATCATCCTGGCTCCCGCCTCCTCCCTCTGCCAAAGCCGCTGCCTTAGCACGCTTGGCATTTATTTATCCCTGTCGTTTCCTACAAGGAGGCATCAGCCTCAGATGTGAGTCCCCATTCTGCAAAAGCACTGACATGGACTTGGCTTGAGTACCTTTGGGAGATCACCTGCGGTGCCGCAGGCAGGGCATGATTCCTCTGTGATGTCACAGAAGCCTGTGCTGCAGCATACAGTGCGTGATATCTCCAGGATGTCACAGAAGAGCCAGTTGCTGTAGGCTGGGCAAAATCCCTCTATGAAGTCAGAGAGGTGGATGCTGCAGCAGGCAAGGCAATGCTCCTCTGTGAGGTTACAGAGAAGCACGGTGCCAGAGGCAAGACACCATCCCTGATTGACATCACAAAGGGGAGTGCTGCCTCAGGCTGCTCACCAGACCGATTTGATGTCACAGTACAGCTCAGGGTCGCAGACCAGCTCGGGGTAACAGGTTACGTAGCATCAGAAAGGAGATTTCATTGGCAGCCTGGGTGACATGCCTCTGTGACATCACAAAGGAGTGTGGTCCTGGAGGCTAGGAGCTGTATTTCTGTGACAACATCTAGGAGCTGTCTGCAGCAGGCTGGATGCTGCTCTTCTGAGACATCACACAGGTGTACTGTGGTGCAGGCTGGATGCCATTCCTCTGTGAAGTAACCGGAGTGCAGTACTGCAAGATGGGCAGCGTACCTCTGTGAGGTCACAATGGATCTCAGTGTCACAGGATGGGCGCAGTCCCTCTTTGACATCAAGAAGTGCGTGGTGTCACAGGCTGAGTGCCATCCCGTTGTGATGTCACAGAGATGCGTGGTGTCACAGGCTGAGTGCCATCCCTCTGTGATGTCACAGAGTCCTGCACTGCCACAGGCTGGGCATTGAACCTCTCTGATCTCACAAAGGAGCACAGTGCCTTGGGCTGGGTGGTGTACCTCGGTGACATCACAGAGGAGCTCAGTGCTGCAAGGTAGGAACTGTCACCGTCGCACTGTGAAACCAAAGAGTGGCCTGATGCCGAAAGATGTAGGAATTTCTCAGGTGATGTCACAGAGGAGCAGAGTGCTGTACACTGAGCGATAGCTTTCTATGCAGTCACAAGGGAGTGTGATGTCAGAGGTTTAGCAACGACCCTCTGTGAGGTCTCACAGGAGCTCCGTGCTTCATGTTCAACTCCATCCATCTGTGCCGTCACAATGGAGTGCGATGCTTCTAGGCAAGGCACCAAACCCCTGTGACGTCACAGAAGAATGTGCTGTAGCACAGAGCACATCAAATCTCCAGGGTGTCACAGAGGAGCTAGGTTTCTCTAAGTTGGGCGTTACTGCTCTATGAGGTCACAGAGATCTATGCTGCCTCAGGCTGGGCAATCTTCCTCTTTGAGTTTACAGACAAGGCCAGTGCCACAGGGAGGACACCGTCCCTGTTTGACATCACGAAGGAGAGTGCTGCCTCAGGCTAGAGGACACCGTCCCTGTTTGACATCACAAAGGAGAGTGCTGCCTCAGGCTGGTCACCATATCCATTGATGTCACAGAACAGCTCAGGATGGCAGGGTGTGTGCCATCACAGAGATCTCTGCTGCAGGCTGGGTGACAGCCCTCTGTGACATCACAGAGGAGTGTGATTTTGGAGGCATGGACCTGTAGCCCCGTGACTTCAGAGATGAGTGTGCTGTGGTGGGATCGGTGCCGGCCTTTGGAGATGTCACAGAGGTGTATGATGATGCAGGCTGGATGCCATCCCCAAGTGAGGTAACAGAGGATTGTGGTACCACAAGACTGGCAACGTACATCTGTGATGTCAAAAAGGAGCTCTGAGCCACAGGGTAGGCAGGGAACTTGTGTGACGTCAGTGAAGGGCATGGTGCCAGAGCCTGGCTTTATCCCACTGTGACGCCACAGAGGAACACGCTGCATCAGGATAAATGCCGCCTTCCCTCTGTGATGTCACAGAGGCCTGCACTGCCACAGACTTGGAACTGTCCTTCTTTGATCGCATGAAATAGCGCGGTTCTACAGATTAGGGGATGTATCTCTGTGACATCACAAATGAGCTCAGTGGTGCAGTGTAGCCACTGCCACTCTGTGAAATCAAAGAATAGCGTGGTGCCGAAAGCTGAATGACATCACAATATGATGTCACAGAGGAGTGGGGAGCCTTATGCTAGGAGATAATCCCTTGATGAGGTCACAGAGGAGAGTGGTACCACAGGCTGAGCAATGTCCCTCTTTGAGGTCACACAGGAGCTCCAAGCTGCACGGTCAACTCCGTCCATCTGTCACAATGTAGTCCGCTGCTGAAGGCATGGCACTGTACTTCTGTGATGTCCAAAAGAAGCTTTGAGCCACAGGGTGGGCACGGTCCCTCTGTGATGACAAAGAAGAGCATGGTGACGGCAACTGGGTGCAATCCCAAGATGATGCCACAGAGGCCTGCACTGCCACTGGCTGGGCACTGTTCTTCTGTGATCTCAGAAAGGAAAACAAGGCCCCAGGCGGGGGGTGTACGTTGGCTACATCACAGATGAGCTCACTGCTCTAGGTTAGACCCCATCCCTCTGTGAAACCAAAGAACAGTGCGGTACCAGAGGCTGAGTGACCTCCCCATATGACATACCGGAGGAGCGGGATGCCTTGGGTTGAGCTGAAAACAAGAAACTGACTCAGCAGTTGAATGCCAAGTGAAGTTTTTCTTTTCTACCTCTACTTTTATAGCTACAGATAAGGACCCTACGATGCAGCCCATCAGGATGTTCACATACTACAGCACTTTCCCATCCATCATTCCCATACTTTATGGCCAGGTGTTCCAAGACCGAGATATCCTGCCACAAACCACAGTTACTATTCAACCAGTATTCTGGTTGAGATAATCCAGGCATGCAGTGCTTTGTGTAGTTTTGAACTCCTACTTTTAGGCTGGTCCAAGGTCCTGTTTTACTTAATAATAACATAGTTTATTCTTTTAAAGATTGCCCTTGTATAAATCCCAGCTGCTATTCGTTCTCTTAAAAATGTTTTCATTGGAATCCCAGCTTTTGCAGTGCCTTGGTTTGCAGCCTATTGATGTTTTTCTGCGTTTCCCTCTTTTTGTTTAAGGCCCCACCAGCAATTACCACAGCAACCATTATTCAGGCTTCTGCAGTACAAAGTCGGTGAATGTTGCTCCAGAGGATCTGTAAGACACCGTGAGGTCTCTGGCACTGAGGTTGGCTTCACTTAAATGTAGTGGATCCAGGGTTCTACTCCTTCAGCTTATTAACTAACCTTCCTCATTTATGATTGCTTTTAACAGTGTCTGTGTCACTATATTAAGTTTTCAGAATCGAGAGCTTTACCTGTTTTACCGATACCAATTCAAGGATGCTATTTTTTGCCACCTTTTTAACAGTTTAATCAGCCAATTGATTACCTATGTTTACTGCCACCAATCATGATAAAAGGGTTCAGAGTCTCTTGTCTCTGATTTCAAGAATATTGCTGAGTTGATCGCTGTAGTAGTTTTAAGTTCCACATCATCCTTTTCAAACAGGACAACTTGGTGTTTAAGCGTGCAGCTTGGTACAGCCAGTGTTCCCCTGTTTGCTAGTGTCCAATTGCTCTGAGGTACACCACCCAGCCCAAGGCACTGTGCCCCTTTGTGAGATCAGAGAGGTTCAATGCCCAGCCTGTGGCAGTGCAGGACTCTGTGACTTCACAGAGGGATGGCATCCATCCTGTGACGTCACGCTCCTCTGTGACATCACAATGGGGTGGCACTCAAGTCTGTGGCACCACGCACTTCTTTGATGTCGCAGAGGGACTGTGCTCACCCTGCGGCTCAATGCTTCTTTTGGACATCACAGAGGTACGGTGCCATGCCTTCAGCACCGTACTACATCGTGATTGAACAGATGGACGTAGTGGACAGTGCAGCTTGGAGCTCCTGTGTGAACTCACAGCGGGACATTGCTCAGCCTGTGGTACCACTCTCCTCTGTGACCTCATAGAGGGATATGACTAGCATAAGACTCTCTGCTCCTCCGTGACATCATATTGTGATGTCACTCAGCCTTCGGCACCACACTGTTCTCTGACTTCACAGAGGGGCAGTGGCTACACTGCCGAGAATTCCCTGGCTGGAGTTCGATCAACACCCGATCTCATTCAGTCTCACTCGCAAGGTCCCACCTGGGTCACCAGAACTGTTGAGGGTGTCGCAATCGTGAGGAGAAAACTTATCTACGCAGTTGCAGATAAGCAGGCACTTTATTATTGCAGCGTTTGCGAGACACAGAGGATAGCTCCTCTGATTGTGCTCCAAAGTCCACGCATTTTCACTGCCCATTTATACATCTTTAAAAAAGGGAATTTTTACAAGCATGCAGAAAATGTCAACTTTTTCATTTACCCTTTACCTTGATTAGTTCCTCACTATCATAATACTTCATACAAGACATTGAACTACTTCAAAAGCTTACCCCTATATAATTTTGATATAGAGAGAAAATAGAACTTTTGGCCTATTCTTATGGTTGTCTGACCACAGCTATTATCCTTCATGCTATTGTTTAGTTCTTGTATTATCAGAACTATTCTTCTCTTGCGCATGGTGTATATATTCTCTAAGTACTTGTATAGATATGTATTTTGTAGTCTTTTTTTTAACTTTGTAGTTTAAACAAATACCTATTCTAACTATTAATCATCAACATACTATAACTACCTTGATCAGTCAAAGTGTTCTTTTAACTCTGCAGCTTAAACAAATACCTACTTTAATCAACCAGAATTTTCTTTTGACTGTAACTTTTCCCCCCTTTGAAGGTATTGATAATCAATTTTCAATACTTTCACTCATATTATTTTATATTTCTATTGTTTCAAAACCATCCTTGTCATATGGTGGTGGATCATTTTCAGGTATCGTGTTCTACATCTGCAGTAACATTCCATCGTTACTCGAGACACGTTCTGTTTTACAAGTTTATAGTATTTGCACCATCCAACATCCCCAAACTTATCTACATCAATAAATTGAGGGTTAAACAGCTTATAACAATCTGCTCTACTTCCTGGAGATTTCCATTCCTCTAATCATGTCCACTTGTTCTCGCCATTTAGTGATAGACTTTTGTAAGCATTGCTCAGTCAAATTCACTGTTAAAATACCCCATGGAATAGGTTCTCCAACTGCTCGTGGTATTGGCAGACAGGCAGTGATCTGTGACATATTCTATAAATTTGCAAATCCTTTTATCAATTCAATCATCAGGTTTATTTCCTGGGTCATCACTGATACTGAAATTACCTGTCCAGAGGTCTGATTGGTCTGAACTTGGGCCTAAACTTGTGTGACCTGTGTGATCCGATTCAGCCACCCAATTTTGATCCATGTTTCCACCACCATAGACTGCCAAATAAACAGATAAGTTTAATCATGCTTCAATATTAGTTTCAAAGTCTCTGGGTTTCCGGCCACTCTCCACTTGAGAGGCGGTGTCTTCTTCACTCGAGTGTAGTGGATCCACGCATCTGTTTTGGCAATCTTGACTGCAGTGAAAGTGGTTGGCAACACCTGGTACGGTCCTTTCCACCTTTCCTGCAGAGATTCTTCATTCCAAGTCTTCATATAGACATAGTCCCCTGGCAGTATGTTGTATAGCGGATTTTTCCAATGTCAAAGGCCGGTTCCACATTATTGCTCCTCAAAGTCTAGTTAGAGTTTTTCCAAGAGAAAGAAAATAGTTCTATACCTCTTGTTTTCCTTTTATATGTCTATTAGGATTAGGCTCAGGTGACTCATATGGTTTTCCATACATTATTTCATAGGGGCTTACTGACAATCCACTTCTAGGTTTTACTCGTATCTGTAACAATGCAAGTGGAAGTGATGGAGGCCATTTTAATTTAGCTTCCTGGCAAATTTTACTGACTTGTCTTTTCAGGGTTTGATTCATTCTTTCCGCTTTCCCGCTAGATTGTGACCTCTAAGGAGCATGCAAGTCCCAGGAAATTCCTAAGACCTTGCTTACTTCTTGTACCACCGTGGCCACAAAATGCGGTCCTCTGTCTGATGATATTCCAAGTGAAACTCCAAATCTCGGAATAAATTCCTGCAGTAACAATTTAACAGTCTCTTTAGCCTGATTTGTGTGACAGGAAAAGGCTTCTGGCAATCCAGAGAAAGTGTCAACCCCAACCAACACGTATTTATACCCATTGCACTTAGGCAAGTCTGTAAAATCAATTTGCCAATAGTCACCTGGTTCTATTCCTGTTTCTAGTTTGCCCATTTGAACTTACTTTCATACTATTGGATTATTCTTTAAACAAACCTCACATTTTGCAGATACTGATTTAGCCATTTTTAACATTTTCACTGATATTACGTTTTGTTTTAAAATCTGTACCAGGGCTTCCGCACCCCAATGACATTCATGATGTTTTATCTGTAAGATCTCCCTCATAACCAAAGGAGGCACCACTACTTATCCCATGCTGGTAACCCACTATCCTTCCTGATTTTTCTTTCCATTTCCCAATTGTGCCAATCTATCATCCTCTCCAGAATACGTTGGAAATTCCTTAGGAGGTTTTACAGTTCTAGTGGTAATTAGTGCCGTTTGTGATGCCATTTGCTATAGTGCTGCTTTCTTTGCAGTCTAGTCTGCCAATCTATTCCCTTCTACTATTTCAGTGTTTCCAGATTGATGTGCTTTACAGTGCATGATCAATATTTGTGCTGGCTCTTGTACAGCCAATAAAAGTTGCAAAATTTCTTTTTGATGCTTAATATTTGTTCCCTGTGAGGACAATAATCCTCCTTCTTTCCACAGGGCCCCATGAACATGGACTACACCAAAAACATACTTAGAGTCAGTCCATATATTAGCCTTCTTTCCTTTACTTA
>NW_010190113.1:0-571 GCF_000695765.1 Mesitornis unicolor
GTGCGGGAGAGAAGGAAAAAGGGGGCAGGAAAGCGAAAATGAAAGTTAAAAAATCAGCAGAAACGGAGTCTCGGCGTGAAACGCAGCGTCGGGAAGCGCTGGGGCCGAGCGGGGCGGCGGGAGGAGGCGGCGTCCCAGGCCCTGGCAGGGCCGGGCGGGTGTCGGAGGCCGGGGACACCCCTCAGGGCCGGGAGCTGCTGATCTCCCAAAAATATCGTCAGGTTGCGCAAGCCCAGGGCTGGTGAGGGAGAGAGGACGAGTCTGGGGTGGTTGTTCCATCCCTGAGGAGGGGTTGGGTAGCCCGGGAGATGTCTTGGGGATCATTTATGCTTTATTCATGCTGCCCTGTGAGGGGTTAACGGGACGTGGATTCTCACGGATACTCTGGTGTAGCGAGGTCAGAGGGATTGGAAGGTGCCTGCGTGGTATAACGTGTGGCTTAATAAAATGAAGGTATGATTGTGTTTTCTTTATAAAGATTTATTGGGCAAGAAAATCGACAGTTTTCTCTTTGTGAACTCTGTAGCAGATGCTTCAGAGATGTCCAGCAAGTTGAAGAGTCGTCCTGCTG
>NW_010190113.1:607-2301 GCF_000695765.1 Mesitornis unicolor
GAAAATGGAACGGACAGCATGGCTGCCCCTGCCCTTAGTACCTACACCCCAGAAGAGATGGTACAACAGATGAAAGAACTAATCACTGAGAACAATGAGTTAAAAGGTGAAAGTGTGTGTAACCAGTCTTGAAATGCAAAAGCCCTGAGTCTCTTCTGTGGATTTTTTTTGTCCGATGAGTATGAATTATGTGCTCATTTGCCCTTGCTCGGTGACATTTTACACCAGGGTTGCATTTGCTTCATAAGAGACTGCAACTGGCAAGGCCTGTTTGATCAGATACATCAAATTGAACTGGTATGGAAGAATGGGGGGAGAGCAGCCCAGTATGTGGGTGACTTACTTGCTTTAGAACTATACATATAAGCAATATAGCACTGTGTATTTTAGGAGACAAGGTGCAAAATCTCGAACTATTATATGCTCTTTGCTCATCAACTTCTAAAAACTTTCTGGTTTGTATTTTAGGACTGTAGGGCAGCTTCATTACAGATAAACTAACATTATACCATAGCTGCAGCAGGAGGGGTGGGTACTGCGGTGCCCAGAACAGTTTGTGTTAGGATTCTGTCTGACAGGAGCAGCATCCTCTTGGGCAGAGCAGGGAATTGGAGCAGGATCGGATGTATATTTTTTTTAAAACGGACAGAGTAGAACCCAAGGGATTTGGGAATTTTCTGTGTAAATGACAGAGGTACCTCTCTGTTTATATGGCAGCAGAGCATGAAGTCACGTATCTTGTATGCTGTGATTTTACACTAGTGTTTAAATTCTGCCTGAATCATTTTTGGACCTGGTCCAAGGTCTCTGCCTTGGAGTCTTATGGGTATCTGGCAGGAAGGTTGCTTCTAGAAGTGCCCCTGGTATTTTTCTAAAAGATCCTGTATCATATAAGATAATGTTTCGGGACCATGTTTACAGCTGCTGTAACTCATACTTTGCAGAGTCATTCTCCAGAGTTACACTTATTTACATAACCTGAAGGATTTGTTGGCAGTTTATAATACGACATCAGGACATAATGGAAGTTACTGAAAAATATAGCGTATAAAAGATTTTCAAGCAACTGGCTTTGAGTTTGTTGCTTTAAAAAAGCAAGTCTGAAATACTTTTGCTGACTCTTCCTAAAAATCCTGTAAGCATCTTGCAATAGTAAGACTGATGTTGTTACAGACTGACTTTGTTACATACATGTGGCTTCCCAGCCAAGGGGGAACTGACTTTGCTATAAGTTGTCAGGTATATTTTTTCAATTATTTCAATCCAATTTTAACCAAATGTTCAAGTAGAGCATTATTGGGCATATTTGAGACTTCCAATTTGATAGCATCTGGCTTTGTACAATAATTTACCAGTCTAGGATGTATGTTTTACCTGCCAAGTCTCAGTAGTCTCAGAATCTCAGTTGAGTAGTTTCATTCGGGTTGATCATGTAAATAACACATGCAGCAAGATACCAAGTACATCTTGTGAACAATACTTGCTTGTACTTCTTGGTTCAGGAGTAAGTCAAGAAGTGAGATAGTGTGGGCACGTGATTTCAACAGTGTATTTAATGCTATTTATTATAGTGCTAACCAACTATAATAAGTTTAGTTTTGGCTTGGTATTTAAGATACATGAGGAGAAGATTTGCATTTCATACCTAACTATTGCTAACTCATTTGTCACTGAAGAATGCTGAGATCAGTGTA
>NW_010190113.1:2332-18673 GCF_000695765.1 Mesitornis unicolor
CATCAACAGAGTATTAATGTGAATCAATGTCTTGTCTCTGGCTGTTGTTTAGAAGCCATGAAGTTGCATAACCAAGCTATGAAGGACCGATATGAAGAACTTTCCATCTGGCGAGAGAAGCAGAAAGAAGAAAGAGAATTTTACGAGATAAAGTTTAAGGAGGCTAAGCAGTGCTTGTTAGCCAAGTGCATTGAAAATGAACAGCTACAGCAACAACTTCAGAGCTTAAAGGAAAGAGAAGAAGGAGCTGAAATGGTAAATAAAGAATTGGTTGGGTTTACTTAATTTTAAATTGGAAGTCAGGAGCCTTTGTTTCCCTTCAGCACACTGGGATGTTTGGAGATTTGTTAACATCTGCATTTTTATCATTATGCTCTAACAACGAAGAGGTCTTGGCCTGACTTATTTTTATAAAGTGACTCTTCTCAGAGTGTAGTAATTGTGCCACACCTGAGATAATTTATCTTTTAATTATCAATAATAATTAATGTTCTTGACATAAGAAATTTACATTTCTTGCTAACTTTTTATTCTTTTTATTTACTGTTGGGTCTCTAGACTTTATCCCTCCCTTTGCTCATTAGATTATCTACCTCTCATGATCATTTAATTGCTTTTATATTTGTGTTTCCAGGGAGAAGTTGACATGTAAGCAGAAAAAAAAATTACCTGCCATCTGTTTTTATTGTATCATTCTCCTCTCATGAAAGCTCTTTACTGAGGTCAAATTAAGTCTGTTCTTCTGCTGCCCCATTTGAGTCTGACTGAGGTTCCTCCCTGTCTTACCTTTGGCTCTGTTACACATTATTTCTAATGTTGCTGGTGATTGCTTAGTAGCCAAGCAACATTTTGCAGGTAGTACTGCATCTATGGACAAAGCCTATTAAAATGAAACCTGCTTTGTGGCCCACATGATCATGTGAAAAGGTGTTTAATGACAAGTTTCACACAAAGCCAAAGTGATGCATCCTGGTGTCTGGTACCTCCAGGACCCACATGGAACCTCTGTTGTTTGATGCAGGATGAGTGCACTAGCCTTTTTCTCAACAGACACCAGTAGACTCTCCTTTCCTCCCCTGACTGCCTATTTTATGAAACTCTGTAAGAAATTTTTCAGCATGTAAATCAAAATTGGCCAATGAGCTCAGAAGATAAAAAGGGGAAGAAAGTAAAGTATAAATAGTGTGATTGTTTAAGTATCACTTACGCAATCTTTACAGGCTAAAAGTTGTGTTTCAGGATTGTCAAGGAAACTCAGAATTTCATGTATCTGGAATAGTTTCTAAGAGGAAGTAGAGGATTTATTCTGCCTTCACCTGTTTTAGAACTTCTTTTCGTTTGAATACTTAACGTATGTTGTTGCCAGAGTGATCCAACCTGCTTGAGTAATCCAACATTCAGAAAAGTAAAAATAAATCTCTTTATGGAGCTCATGGAATGAGATAATAAGAGTTAGCCCTGGTTCTTCTGTGATTCTTAGCAGTTTTATCAGACAGTGATAACTGTAATTTAAACAGCAACATTTTCACTTCTCATTATGATTTTCAGGCTGACAGTGTCATTTAAGCCAAAATTACTTTCTTTCATGAATGCCTTAGTTCTACTTTAATTCTTTTGTCTTTTTTAATTGTTTAGAAAGAGCATGAAAAAACTTCTTCTAACAGAAACAGTAATTTAAAATTAGTCTCATTTGTCTCACTTCTGTGTTTTACTGTTAACTGAGATAGAATATAGTCCATTGCTACCATTGTGACATCTGTTTCACTCAAAGTAAATCACAGATATATTGTGTTGCCTCCCTTAGTGATAAACCAGCATTCATAGGAGGATTTCTCTCAAAACTGTAACTCTGTAAGCACAGGTTGCTCTAAGGCTCTCTCTTCTTTATTGGAGCTGACTCTTAATGGCATCCTCTTACAGCATAAGCACAGAATCAGAGACAGCAGCAAGTCAGGTGGATAGGGTCGTACTGCAGGATGAGAGACACGGTCAGCATAGCAAGAGTTTGGAGATTTGGCATGAATAACAGATTAGAATGTAATTCAGACTCCAGGGGTTGTCCAGAATTTGCACTGTTGGTATGTGATGTGATAAAGGCATTACCAGGAGATGGAAAGCTTGGACTACAAAATGGGGAAGAAACAAACTCACAGGGAAAGTTTCATAATGGGGGGAGGCATCTAAAGGAGAGGAAAAAAATGAGGCTTCCTGGTTATGTAGAAGCTTAGCGAGGATCCTGGGAAAAGGGAAGAGGCAGAAGGTGAAGGAGATAGTCAGGACTGGAAGGAGAGATTAAGTTTTGGGAGTATATCTGAGGGACAGAGACTTTGTGGAAAGGAAGGGATATAGGGTGAGATTTATACATGGAGATGGGGTACAGAGCAGTTGTGTGGTGGGGAAAGTCTGAAAGTGAGGTGTGTGGAAAAGCCCTCTACACACTGGTCTTTTCTCACTAGAATCTTAAGTAGATTTGGAAAAAGAGAAATAAGGATATGGGTCAAAAAAATGCAGTAATTCTGGACAAGAATTCTGTAAGTTGGCCAGGACCCTATGTGTCGCTGAGAGGCCTAGATTCAGGCAAAGATGTACATCCTAGTTACCTGTGCATTTAGCAAACCAGGCCCATGTTTTCCAGAAGCGTGATGCTCGTCATTTGATTAACTTGGTTTCTGAGTTTAGATTTGCAGTCTAGTGGACCAAAGCTTAGTGTGGAGATCTGTACTTCTGATTTTTCCAGGCAAATCTAAGCAGAGAATAAGGGATGTGGGACACTATTGTTATGTTCAGGCTCTGTGCTCCTTGGGTGGTGTTTTCTTTTGCTTGTCTAATGCAACGTTGGTTTATCCTAGGAGGGCTGCGTGGCTCCCGAGAAGGAAGTGAAGCAGCTGAAATCCCAGGTGCAGCGGCTCCAGGCTGAGAAGGCAGATCTGCTAGCCATCATTTCAGAACTGCAGGTCAAGCTGAACATCTCAGCAGAGGATTCCTTTGTGGAGATCGGGATGAGCGTGAGTGAGGGGAATAAAAAGGACACAGTGACCTGTGGCCAGAAACTTTTTGGTTCCAGTTTGGTCCTCCTTTTTTTTTTTTTTTTTTTTTTTTTTTTGCTAACTGAATTTTCTTCTTGTATCAGGCTAAGTGATGAGGAAGTATAATTGCAGTGATGATGTTTACTTGATGACATTCCACAGTGAGGTATTTAGCACCCTGTCTTCCTTTAGAAGAAAGGGTGAATCTATACCCATGTCAGTGAAGTCTTTATGCCTCCTTGAGGGGGAACAGCAAACTGCCAGCCACAGTAGTTACACAAGATACATTACTGGGAGAAGAGTTGCATGGGTTTTTTAGATTACCTGATCTGGCGCACTTGTGTTTGTGCTGGTTTTGGCTAGGATAGAGTTAATTTTCCTCACAGTAGCTAGTATGAGGCTATGTTTTGCATTTGTGCTGAGAATAATGTGATAACACACTGATGTTTTAGCTGTTGCCAAGCAATGCTTACATTAAGCCAAGGACTTTTTCAGCTTCTCATACTGACCCTGTCAGAGACACAGCCAGGACAGCTGACCCAAACTGGTCGAAGGGATATTCCATACCATAAGATGTCATTCTCAGTATATAAGCTGGAGGGGAGCTAGTCAGGGTAGGGGGCGTGCAATTGCTGTTCAGAGACTGGCTGGGCATCAGTCAGTGATGGCGAGCAGTTGCATCACTTGTTTTTCTTGTGTTTTGTCTCTTTTGATGTTTTTTTTGTTGTTTCCCTCTTCATTACAATTTAGTAGTAGTAGTAATATTTTATTTCATTTCAGTCATTAAACTGTTGCTGTCTCAACCCACAAGTTTTCTTACCTTTTTCCTCCTATTTTCTTGTGGAGGGCTTTTTCTTTTGGAAATGGGGCTCTCCTGACAGATATGCAGAGATGCAGGCAAACAAAACTAAGTGCAAAGCTGTAGAATGTTCCCTAGAGGCACAAAAATGTACTTTTTCTACTGTTCTTGTATCTGAAAAATCTTCACAGGCAAAATGTTAAATGTGAAAATGTGGCTCTCCCCTATCCCCCTGGTACCAAATCCCTCTCTGGGAAGTACAAGTGCAACAAGAAATTGAGAGAATTTAATTAAAACTTGTTTGGAGTTGTCGAAGAAAACTCCAGACTGCAGGAAACCTGCGAAGATTTTCCTTTGGGCTACAGAGATCAAGGAGTGAGTTTTTTAGAGGGAAAGAAGAGTGGCTCTTTTGGCATGCAGGAGAGTGGTGTTTAGGCTTACATTTAACATCACCTGCAGGGATGTTGGCTGTTGCTCTGTGGTGCCCAGTCATCTTTAGAGGGGAGTGTGGCTATGGAAGTTGCTGATGAAAGGAGAAGGCCAAGTCTCATTGTTGTTCTTCTTCTTTGGTCAGTCTGGAAGAGATATAGGGGAAGGCATGTGAAGTATTTATGTTAAGAATTTCCAAACATGAAGCTGATCTGTAGGAGTGTTTTATTTATTTTTATTGCCATGGTAGGAGTTTTCCCTGTTTTTCATCCTTCCTTAACCCAAGTAAATAATACTGTCAGGCTTAGTCCAGAGATCAAGCTAATAGTGTTGTTTTTTTTTTTCCTTTCCTAGGAAGGAGAAATAAATAGAACTGCAAAGGAACATCGAGAAAATAGTGGTGAAATGGCCAGTAACGTTGCTGTCTACATGTATGTAGGTTCTTGTGTGATGTATGTGATTCAGACTTCTGCAATGTGTTTTATTTTCAATGTGAGAAACTTTTTTCTATGAGGAATGGACTAGAAAATTCTGGTTTTCTGCAGCCTTGCATCCCTCCATTGCATGTGTGATGCATGTGATTCAGACTTCTGTAATATGTTTTATTTTCAATGTGAAGAAACTTTTTTCTATGAGGAATGGACTAGAAAATTCTGTTTTTCTGCAGCCTTGCATCCCTCCATTGCATTAGCTCTGCCTCCCTATTGTGTCAGAAAAACCCTTAAGCTCTGACATTTTAACTTCCGATTTTCAGTAACTGACAAGAGGGAGTGCATATTCTGGCCAATTGGCCAAGCGTTTATGTACGTTCTGACTTGCCAGCTTTTCTGGATTTTAAGGGAGGCCAAAGAGAAAAGATGAAGATAGAGACTGCAGAGACTCTCTCTGTACTAGGCATTTGAGATCATCTAATAGAGTATCTGTCTTCTACCCAATTATAATGAAGTTTGTAAGAATCAAAGGTCTCATCGTCTTTCAGATCTGAACCCTGTCTGTCCTGTTTATGTGTGGCTGGTATAAAATGTATCACAGTGGGGTAGACAGACAGTGCAGTGACACAGTCCTTAATTTTCAGGTGACTAGGCTTAAGATACGAGCATTCTATTTAGGTAACTTCTCAAAATTTGATCTTTACATCATCTCTAAGACACAAGGGACTTTCTTGCCCCTAGCTGAACCTTTACTCCTTGTGGACTTAGACAGCTGATACTATTAAACTTTCCATTTTGGATACTGCCCAGTTTAGCAGCTAGATGGTTGTGGCTGAACTGTCTTATTTACTTTGTGGCCTTTGCTTTTGGAAGGAGAGGATATAGAAAATGCTAAGGACATAGCAGGCCAGAAAGCTGAGCTGCATGTGCAGGCTTTCTCTTAAATCCCATCTCTCCCTACATCACTGCAAGGGAGAACAGTGTTTTAATGTAATGACATAGAAAACTTGTTCCTAAGCATGCAGTTAAGAAGTTGAAGGGGGAGGAAATAAGTTATGGTCATAGATGAAACTGAGAGAATTGCTGACCATGGAAAGGGCTGCAAGTATTCAGATTGTCACCAGCAGTGGCTTATGAGAACATTGATTACAAGAAGACATTCTCCATGAGACTTGCTTACCGTTTGATGAGTATCTGGGCCTTATCTACAAGAACAGGGGTTACATGTACCTCTTCAGATATTTTCTGTGTCACCACGTGTCTTTGTCTAGCATTGAAACTTTAGACTGGTGCTGTTAGCAGGTTCAGAGAAATGTGATCCACTCAGGACGGGTTTATTTCTGTAAGAGTAGAACTGTGCGCTAAAAATCCCCCGATAAAAGTTATTTACTTAAAATACCCTGGCTGAACACTGTCTTTAGGGTATTGAATTTTGCTCACCAAAGATTTCTAGCTCTCGGGAGCACACAGTACTATGCTTTACTTTCTGTTCTGAACTACAAAAGCAAAGTTTTAAACATATGCTGTTTTACAGCTGAGCTTCTGAAATGTACAGTGTATATTACTTGCTTATCTTACCATATAGTCAGGGGATTTTGACTTCCTGTCTAGATGGACATAAAAATGGAGGGAATGGGATACAGTATTTCATCACCAGGAAATTAACTTACCTTCTTTTTCAGACAGTTTTGTATTTGTTTTGGTTGACTTCTACAGTAGCATAATGTGATTTTGAAAAGAGCTGTAGAACATGAAGGAGGTGAAATACTGAAGAAATTCTTTTCTGAAAAAGAAAGCCATTTCTGATGAGGACTTTTAGTGGAATGTATCTTCTTTTCCTGGAAAGAAATGAGACAGAGATAAGGAATGTTGCATGTTTCATTAGAAAAAATGTTATTTTGGGAACAGACAGCAGCACTTTGCAAATGGGGATGCAAAGTAGGTTAGAATAAATGCACTGTATTGTTTAACTGTTTTGTTTGGGTTTTTTTTAACCTTGCTTAAGTATTAAATTGCTCCTCTGGCTTGATGGGCACTGTCTGAGCACTACACAAAGCAAGAGCTGCATTTGCACGCATGAGGACTGTGGCTGACGGCTTGTGGGCAGGTCTTGGTTCTTGGGAATGAGCCTTTCACTCAGACTGTTGGTTTTCAGCACTGTGTGAAACAGTGGCCTCTCAGACTGGGTCTCAGAACTAGGGATAAGGAAGTGCTCTAGTGAAAACATAGCTGTTGTTATTTACTTATTGTTTGGTTTGAAGCAGGAGCAAAGCAGCAGATGAATCGAAGAATTTGGAGTCTGAGGAGCTAACTGTGAGCCAGCTGCTCTGCTGCCTTAGAAATGAAACTCAGAAGAGGGAAAAACTTGAGAAGGAGCTGCAGGATCAGAGGGAGAGGTATGAAGCAGGTGCATTGTAACATTTGGAGCTGTTTTCCTCAAGGGCTGCCGCAGTTACCAAATCTGTGACTGATCAGAGATGAGCTGAAATATCAGTGTGACCTGCATGGGAATTTCCCAAGCACTCAGTAGCAATAACTTATTTTTGTACTCCTTACAGGGATAAACCACAGGTTCTCTTCTGTGGGCAAAAGTGTTTCCATGTTTTGTTATTATTTCCTGCAGCACCACAGATCAAGACAAATTACCCATTTCCTCTTAGGTTCGAACTTTCCCCAGGTCATGTCAGAACGATGACTAGTTGAGGATGTTCTCTCCACTCACTCCTCCATAGTTACTTGGTTTTGTATGAACCATCTGTGTGTGGGGCCTTAAAGCAAATCGCTATGTATACAACAGGGATTACAGTCCTCTTCGTGATATTGGTAGGCTACATTTAGCAATGTGTGAGCTTGAAAAAGCTCCTTAGAAATGTCTAAAATAAGTTTGATTTCAAACTTGTCTAAGAGTTTTTCGAGGGAGACCTACATGAGGAGGACCCATCTCAACTCAGTTATATTGGTATAAATTGGTATGATTGTTCAGGTGTAGAAAATTGCCTAAGCATCAACTGTTGCAAATCCCCACTTTGCAGAGACAGAGTAAGCCTTCCTGGATGTTACCTACCATGAAAAATTGGCGTCACAGTAATTGCTTTTACGTAGTCTTCCTAGAAGAGGTAATGAGCCATAGCCAAATGATTCTTAGAAGTCTCAGCCTCTGAAAACACCGAAGGAAAACAGAGGCAATATTCAGTGGCTTCAGTGAACAGACTGACCCATTTCCAAAGGGTTAGCACTTTGGACTGTACAAGAGATCAGTCTCTGTGTACCGAATGTCACTGTCCTTCACCACATCTGCAGACTTACACACCCATTTTAATTAAATAAACATGCTGGGTGTCCTCTGTTCTTCAGGAGACCCCATGAAAGTGCAGGCTTTCCTCACGTGTTTGTGCTTTCAGTTCTACGTCATTTGTGGTTGTAATGTTAGAAAAATTTTAGAACTTGCATGAAATCCATGAATAGTCACAATCTTACTTTAAATATAGGCCAAATCCATCATTATTGGCTCCTCCTGTTTTCCAGACTGTCAAAGCTGGAGAAGGAAACCAGCAGCTGCCTGGAGAGTGGGACACAAACTGAACAGGAAGAGGAGAGTTCAGAGGCTGTAAGTACCTGTCCTCTTAAGTAAAATATCTTGAATTATGGTAGCTTTCAGGGATCAAGATTTCCTAGTCAAGCTCTATTAGAAGTCAGACTCGTGCCAGTGATATATAGTTTCATTTGTTGACATATTTTCTGTTCAGGCATTTTTTACTGATGTCTAGCCCTCTGTAAATTGAAATGCCATCACATTAAAAAAAATCAGTGCTTTCATCAGTGAGCGTGATTGGATTAGTTGGACTGCTGCATAAAATAATGTAATGGTTTATTTTGCAGCTATGATGTAGAAGAATTATCTCATTTTGCTTCTGAGATAGAAAAAGCGTAGTGCAAAGTGCTTTGTGATTGTTTACACAATTATTTTTAGTCTCTTTCGCTTGGTAGGACTGGTGAATGATATTGGTTTGGGCAGCTTGTGGAGGGCGTCCTCTGCATCATCTGTCAGTAGACAGATGTGTTCTATCTGCCTCTCAGCCACACTGGCTCAGCTCCACACTTCTGCTCTGAGGTGGAAGCTGGAAGTGTTCACAAGTCATCACAGATTAACAACTTCTGTGGCTCCAGTTGCCTGAGCGGGAAATGATGGACTTTCCCTGTTAGAAAACTGGAGCTTTTCTTCAAGCAAATAGGACAGCAGTGTGCTATTGTTACACCTGGTATCTTTTTAGCCACAGCCAACGAGCTCATTCCCAAGCTGGACTGAAGCTGTCTGTGCATTTGATGAGATAGGACATTATCAATGAAAATTACAGTGCTAGGACAAACTGATGCTAGTGTGATGATGAGATTCAGATGATTTCTTTAGGAAAGCTTCAGGATGTGCCTCCAGAGAATACAAAGCAGCATGAGTCAAAGGTTTCACATCTTCCAGAGTGTGGGGATATATTTTAAGAATTGAAACTCTGAGGTGTCCTTTGTGTCTTGGGTTGGAGGAGAACCCCGCTGCTGTTTCTTTCCTCCTCTTTTTGCCTGTCTTTAGGATCCTTTCATGACCTTCCTGTTATCTGAAGGCCAAATGAAAGGGCCAGAAACTCTCAACAAAACTGATTTCAGTTTTACTAGAAACTGTCTTCTTGCTTTGCAAAGTTGATTAATGAATGCATGGTAATGGAGCTACCATTTGTGACCTAGTCCAGGTGATCCTGCTCTGGCAGGGGGCTTGGACTGGATGATCTTTCAAGGTCCCTTCCTAATCCTAATAATCTGTGATTCTCTGATTTGGGTTTGCATTTTCTTTCAGACCTGTGCTTCTCATGCATGTGGTGTGATATATGTTATGAGAGAGCCATTTGGCTGGAGGAGTTCCATGTGTAATCAAAATAAACTGCAGTGTGTAAAGACTTCTGTGGTCTCTGCTGTCTGCCCAAAGCAAGAATGGAGGAAACTATAAAGGAAGGGATAATCCCAGTGCAGGATATAACTGGCAGGAAAAAGTCTAAGGTTTTGGTCTGCCTCATCTACTTCTCTACTTCCAAACAGCTGCTTCTGATCTACTACTGCAAAGAGCACACTGATGTAAACAGACTGGAAACCTACCTAGGGACAGATCATTTGTTTAAGTCTCTGATAGACTAACTGTTGTTTAGAGGAGTGGCAGTAATCACTAAGTCTGTCTGCTTTTCTCATGCGTTTTAAATGATGAACTCTTGAGAAGGAAAATGTAGATGCATTTCCCATCTGCATGAAGTGTATTCTAGCCAGCATTGGAAAGTCAGTCATTGTGTGTCTTTGAATCACCTGGATTTTATGAAAGTGTTAAGTCAAAATAGGGTTCTGCCATATTTAGGAATAACTGGTAATTGTGAAGCCTTGTGGACGGGGCCTTATTACCAAGTACAGAGTGTAACGGTCAATACTGACTTATGCTGTTTTCTCTAGAAAAAGAATGATACTTCCAGCTTAACCCTCTTAGCCTGCAACTTTGCTATCTTGAATTGTTCATATATATTTGTCCTTATTTTTTCTCTAAAAGGTTGGCAGTGAAGTAGAAACCCTGAATTTGCAAGTTTGTGCTCTGTTTAAAGAGCTTCAGGAAGCCCATGAGAAGTTAAAGGAAGCAGAAGTGATTCAGAAGAAGCTTCAAGAAAAGTAAGGTTCAGAAGAAAGCAAGTTCTGCTGTGAAACCTAGTATATATTTATTTGTATGGCAACTCCCCCCTTGGGAAACTCACCAGCTATACAAGTATCAGCTCAAATATCTGTCTTATAGAAATGCTGTAAAAGATTGCTCCTTCTTTGTAAGTGGAGATGAAAGTACAGAAATACAGTAACTGTCAGAAAACCTGAGCTGCCAACCTAGTTCTACAAATAGAACCCCAGTGCCTTGAATCTTAAGATTTCGGTTTTAACCCTTCCTGATGTTAAGACAAACCTTTCCTGTTTTCTGCTTCACATAATCAAGCCCTGTTCTGATCTTACGGGAAGAAACTCAGCGACCTAGTTATGTCCCTTTTCACACTAACTGTCTGTGCTTTTGAAGACCAGTTGTGTATGTTATAAAAAGTGGTTGCAAGACCCTCACTTTAGTTGCTTAGTTTCTGTCAAATTCAAACTCCAGTTCTTTGAGATTCATAATAGTAAGAAAGTAGGTGTTGGTTTCAGTAGCTTTGTTTTCTGATGTTTGTGTATAGATTCATTTTTATCTTTCCTTGTTCTTCATCGAAAAAGCCCTTAAAGAGAACACAGACAGATTATTTTTGTATTATGCATAGTGTGCCAAATCCATCAGGAAAAGGTGAACAGGAGAGATGAACCTTTTTTTCTTGTTCTGTCAGGTGCCAAGTACTGGAAAGAAAAAGCTCAGCTGCTGCATTAGAATTGGAGGAGAAGCAGCAGCTAATATACGCCAACAAGAAGCTGGAACTTCAGGTGGAGAGTATGCAGGCAGAGATCAAGCTGGAACAAGCCAAGACACATGAAGAAAAGTGAGTATGACTTGGCTTTATATTCTAAGGAGGTATTGTCAGTGAGGAAGGAAAGTCCAAGGGAACCTGGCTAAAGAGGAATTGAATCTGAAATACAAGATTTGTGTTCTGCACCCTTTGAAACCATGTTATGTTCGTAGAGTCTGAACTAGAAACCTGCGTTCACCTCAGTGTCTGTGTCACTTTGAATCTGGAGTCTACACATCAGGCCCAAACTGTATCCTTTCATTTAGTGTACCCCTCACTTAGGAAAATTTGAGCTGTAGGCTCTGGCTTGTATTTTGCTTTTGTCACAAAGTCAAGGTTGGAATAGGGTCAGGTATAATTTAAAAGCAGAGCAAGCAGAAGAGTGACAACAGCTGTCCCACTGACCAGCAGGAGTAAATGCATCCAGAGCTTGGAGGGTAGGCACTAGTCAGGTGGTGGCAGTGATGGGAGAATGAAATTAGTGAAGAGGTCTACACTCCTTACAGTACATTTGCAACTAGTAAGTATGCAGCAAAGCTGAAGTAAAGAGACTCACTGCCCTGGCTTCTTGCTCCCTTTCATGTGCAAGTCCATGTAAGGAGCATGAAAATGTCAGTCCAAGCTGTACAGAGAGACCGAACTGCCTGAAGGACCCGTCTTCAGCTGCTGGAGAAGCTGCTTATTATCTTTGGAGTCTGTATCTGGTTCTTCTGATGAATTCTGCTTCACTTGAAGTCTCAAGTCTTGGCTGTCTTCCTAAGAGAGGTGTTAAATTTTGAACAGAATTTGTGAGCTTGATATAAAAATATTGAGTGATGGATTCTTCAATCTAAAATGCAGATGATTAGTAAGGACATTTGTTTGGACTCAGTCCATGAGGAGAGCAGCACACAACTCCCTGAAAGAGAGATGTTCAGAGGAGGAACATGATTTTTTTTCTCATCAGAAGTGCACAATCGTTTGCAAGGAGCTGGTGGTGACTTCTTTCTAAATACTAACAGATTATTTAGATTTCAAAGAATTTTTAAGTGTGTCAAACTTTCACCTCTTTTATTGTCATAAACAGGGCAAGATACAGTAGCTTGCAGGATGCATACAGCAAACTCCTTCCTGAACTCACTGAGGCAAAGAAAACAATCAATGAAATGCAACTCAAAGAGGTAAACGCTACACAAGAAGAAATTATAGTTAATTAAAGGGGAGTGGGAAGGGATGGGAGAATGTATCTAGGAACAAATTTGGGCAGGAAACAATTGCCATCCCTTCCACATAATATAGCATGCAACATAGCACCATTGCTCTGTGCTTTTTGTTCATAACTGAGGCTTCATGGAAGTGCCAGATTCTTCTGTATAATTTTGGAAAGTGGGAGACTCCTTTGCAGTGTCCATTAGGGAGTTCTCTTTTACCTTGATAAAGTGTAGTTTGAAAGCTCAAAACTAATCTTTAAATTAAAATAATCAATCACCACTGCTGTCTTAGTCCAGGTTCCTTTGATGACACAAAATGGGAAGCTTTTCCAAGGGCAGGAGGAGTAAGAAGCAAACTTTCACTTCAAGCATGGTCATATTCTGAGTTCATCTCTTAATCATAGTTGTTCCTTGCAGCTGGACAGAGTGGATAAAGCTGTGGTGGAACAGCTGAATGCAAAGGTGGAGCTGGCAGAACAAGCCCTTGCTGTAAAGCAGCTCCAGATAGATGAAATGAAGCAGTTAATTGCTAAGCAAGAGGAGGACCTTGAAACCATGGCTGTGCTCCGTGCTCAGGTATCAGCTCTTCTTCAGAAATTGGCTGGTTCCCCCACCCAATATTCAGAAACCAGAAGGAGCTATTTAATGGCTCTCTCTGGAATACTGAATTACCTGTTTCCTCAATTGCAAAGCATAATTCCCTCACTTGGGCTGCCTTGCAGATCCCTGCAGAGCCCACCATATCCTGTGGTTTTGTAGGAGGAACTGTAGATGCTGGAGTCTGGCACAACAAACAAAAGCTGGGAATAGATGTGTATTTAAAACCACTGTCTGAATAATCATTGCCTATGTTTTAGGGATGATTTTACTCAAACCAATGTATGTAAACAGTGACTAAAATTGGTTGGTCTCACATTTAAGGCACAGAACTGGCATATTGGCCTGGTTCCACTGTCTGTGCCACAGATTTGACTGTGTCATCAGTCAAGTCACCTCCTTGCTGCTTGTCTGCACCTCATTTCTGCCTATGTACAGCAGAGGGCAATAGCACTGTCCCAGACAGGACACCTGAAATATCTTAGACAGAATCCAGAAACTACTGAGTCGTCTTCACCTTGTAATTTAGTGCAGGTCTTCACGCTGCAGTGTACAGGTGTTGTAAGGGTGTTGGACGAAGATGCAGGCTATGATAAAGATTTACTATTTTGGCATATAGTGTATGACTGTGGTTCAGTCTTAAGTTACAAATTTCATTATTTAATTTCTCTGATCAGATGGAGGTTTACTGCTCTGATTTCCATGCTGAGAGGGCAGCAAGAGAGAAGATCCATGAGGAGAAGGAGCAGTTGGCCGTCCAGCTGGCATACCTGCTAAAAGAGCAGCAAAACCTTGAAGAGCTTGGCCGGTGAGAAGTGACTTTGACTGAGCTGCCTTTGGACTGTCTTGTTACCCTGCGTGCTGGAGTTGACCAACATTGTCTTGCTAGCATCTCAGTAGAAAGGCAGACAACTTCGCAGACATTTATTTCTTGGTTAATTTGAATTTTAAAAGAGAAAAAAAGAAGTTGGCTGACTTCTCATTTTAATTTTGTGATAGAATCTCAGTAAGGCGTGTTAGTTCTTACTTGGGTGCCTTAGCAAGATTTCACTTTGCATGATTCATACTTGGTAAATTCTCCCTGCTGATTCATTTGAGTTTCTTTTGAGTTCTGGCCTCAATTTTAGTGGTGAATCTGCAGCTAAGCTTGCTATATGTGTGCCAGGGATATCTGCTGCTTCTCCAGGTGGCAGCAGTAAGTGAGTACCCCTAGTTTCAAGTACCCTGGAATTGCACCATTTTAGCACTTGTAGCTCTAAAAGAAAAAAAAAAGTAGTATTAACCATGTGTCCTTCACTCATCGTGTGGAACCCATGGGTACGAAATAGTGCCCAGAATTTGAAGTTCCATTCCACATTAACTGTGTGCTGAACCCTTTTCCTTGCTTTTCTACTTTAATAAAATCTGCAGTTTGCCCTGAATAGCTGAGAGTCCTTGGAGTTTTCCAGAGGGATGTGCCCCAGATCCCTAGGTGTGTAGCTGCTCAAATTCTGCTGGTGTCAGTTGTATGACCCTGATTTCAGCAGGACCCTGGCACAGAGCAGCAGCATTTCTAGGTCCTGTTACTGAGCAGCAGTTGTGAACTAAATGCATGAGGAGTTGACATGACTGACTTGCAAATCCTTTGATTTATTTTGAAACCTCTTACATTTTCTGGAGACAAAGAGAACACACCGTCTGCTCAGTCTTTTTTCAGAGCCCTTGGCTTATTTTTTTATTCTCAGAAACTCTTTGGCGGAGATGCAGAATCGCCATGGAGCCAGGGCACCAGATCGGGAACACTCACCTCGCCTTGTCCAAAGAGGTACTGTAAGCTCATGGGGCCAGGCCCTGCTGTGTTCGGTTTAAAGCAGTTTTGCTTGGCTGCAAGCGGCTCCCCAGTTCCCCTGTGACTATTCTGGCAACTGGGCAGCTGCAGAGAGCATGATTCTCTAGCTGTTAGGAGCAAGATGCCAATCCTCTCAACCACTCCACAAAAAGAGTGGAAAAATCAAGTAATATAACAGGTAATCATTTATCTTTTCTGCTTGCAGGAACTGGTAGCCAAGACTGGCCAGAGCAGCGGAACATCTCAGTATATTCATGTCCCAAATGTGAAGAAATTCTACCTGATTTGGACACACTGCAGATTCACGTTATGGACTGCATTAATTGAGTGATGCCCTCCAGTTCTTCATCTTCTGGAATTCCACCTGCCAAATACATATTTTTTTTTTCTTCCCACTCGAATAATGCTCAACTCCTACATCCAGTGAAGGAGGTTTTCAGGGTTTTTCTTGTTAATTCATAGGGAGAAGGGTAAAACCCCTACCCTGCCCTGTACTCACTAATCTTGTTTTAATCTGCTTTAGAAAATTAATTTTTATAGGTTAACAATGTGGATATGTTAAAGAACTCCCAGTGTGTCTGCTGCTATGAAATTTTTAAGGAACATTCCTCTGACGTGCTCTGCTTTTACAGCTAGCCCACAGAACGGGGCTGAATCACTGAAGTCAGAAGGGAGATGGGATATATCCTGATCAATTAAAGTACTGTGAGCCTGTAAATTCTTCATCTCTCATACACTGTATATCAGGAAACCAATATGTTAAAAAAGCTGTGTGCGAAGCTTTCAGCAAAATGGAGTAGTGATGTATTCATCAAGCATTTGAAATGAACCCTGCTCTTTCTCCAGATGGCAGTTTTATTGCTGCCCTTGTGACCATTCTAATCTGATGTTAAATTTTTGATGGCTTATGTAACTTCTTGCTTTAGCCAGATGTGGGTAAGGTTTAAAAAAGATAATTTAAGACTGATACATGTAGCTCCTGGTGTACCTAAGTCACTTGGTTTTATAGAATTGTTCATTTTTAAGGTGTTGTGTTGATTCTTCTTTATTATAATAAATTCCTTTGAACCTGTACAGTATTGTGCTAGAAAGCTGAGATGGATGTAACCTAATTTAAAGAGAAGATTATAATGGATTTTCACATCTCAAAATAAATCTATTGCAAATATAAAATTACCTCTGCCTGTGAATATTTTGGAGGCTGACATAGGATTGCAAATACCGATGGCTTAAAAGCTTGTTTAGAAAGAACTGCAGTATATTAGTTCTGTTCTTGCCCTCACTGGTGTTTTTATCTCAACAAAAAACAGTTCCTAACTTGTCATTGCGTGAGGGAGGAAAACACAACTCAACAAAATATGAACCAGCATGAACAGCAGGAAACAACTCGAGCAAATTGCTGGGACCCATGCAAACGAGGGGTTCCATGTCTTTTGCAAATAACTAACATTTACACTGTCGGAAACTGGCAGGGAAAGAAGAAAGAGATGCATGAAAACCACTGAGCAGCCAAAATGATGTTTCCTTATGCCATCATCTTCCTGCTG
>NW_010190113.1:18704-24248 GCF_000695765.1 Mesitornis unicolor
GAAGCAACAAAAGTGCTGGTCATGATGGCATGGCCCAGTTGGAAGGAAGCCTCCAAGTGGTTTTGGACTGATCTGCCAGCTGTGGGGTAGGGAAACATTTTTATTTTTTTTTCTCTGCTATTCATAAGTGAATTTCTGGAAGCAAATATGCCAGGAAATATGCCAAGACTCATTACAGTTAATTCGGTGTCATCCTGTTCTGTGGTAGGTCTGTTAGGCTCACTGAGGGGCACCAGCGATGTCCATTTGTGCCCAGTCCACTTCACTCTGATGTCCAGAACTGTGAGCTGGGTGTTCAGAAGGAGCAGGGTGGGATGATCACACAACCTTAATATGAAAGTTCAACATTTTATTTTTAATATCACTTCATTACTTTTTAGCTCACCCTTCCACTTCCAAGTTCACATTATACGAAGCCTGAATGTTTCCTGATTTGAGGTTACAGTACAGGGGTCTCCGAGGTGTTGGGTTGCCAGAGTTAGGAAGTCTGAATCCTCCTTCGCACGGCAGTGTGATCCATAGAAATACTCAGGCCTCTGGGAGATAAAATGCGAGGGAAACTGCATTTATCACTCAAGCACTTATACTGGAGTAGGTTTACATAAAAGGCAAAACTATAACCAAATGCAATTATTATTAATTTTTGGTTGAGCAGTTGTAGTGGCTTTAACAAAAGACAGGGTGGCCTGATCCCAGAACCTTACTCTCGCCATGGGGTGTGCTTCTCTGAGGGACTAATCTGTTAAAAAGTTGTTCAGAATAAAGGCAAGCAAGCAGGAGTTTGTCTCCGGACAACTGTATGTTCCTAATGCAAAAAGAAATGAGTAGAAGGGAAAAAGTGAAAGAAATGTCTTTTGTGGAGACAATCACCTAAAATCCCCCGAAGGACCACGTGGACCATGGGCTTCCCACAGAACTGGTGTGAGTGAAAACGACTGACGGTCATCATAGACTGCTACTGGTGAGCAGTCTGATCAAAATGCTAGCATTAGTCTAATAACATGGTAAAAAAGTTTATTTAATAAAAAGGACATGAATTCTACTCAGAACACAGCAAATCAGGGTAAAAGATCACTGTAACAAAAATTATTCACACTGTAACAGAAATTCACTCGGCAAGCTTCAAGTAGTCCAAAGTGGGAATTTCTGAACAGAGAACTGACAGCTCTGATGGCAGTATTTACTGTGTCCCATTGCAGGAGTTACAGGGAACAGCATTAGATTTAGTAAAACACACAGGCCAAAATAGGTGGGACAGAGTAAGGTGAGTTTAGAACTTAACACATCTCCATCGATACAATCTTTTTTATTTGAAAAGGACAGCTACTTCCACACCTGTTGTGCAGATGATCACAGAATACAACCCAGTCAGAATACATATTGAAAGGTCTTAAATGTCAGGACAAATTATGATATGACTGTAATTGACAATGGTATCAGTCCTAAAAGCTGGGCTTTCTCTCTTTCCATGTACACCAGAAATGGAGAAAGCAACTGTCACTGCTGAGCTGCAAAAGGACAGTCCCTCCCCGACAGGCACTACGCCGGAGAGGTAAGACCCAGTGTCCAAATGGGTCTCCTTGCATCTCCTTGCACACCTGACCCCTTCGCTGGAGTGCTGCATGTGATGCAGTCATGCTCACCATGACGCAGCTTACGAGCTGTGTCATCTGTCAGAAATACGAGACTGCTCTGTGGCTGACAGCAACTGGTCCATGGCTTTTATTGCTGACTTATTTAATGGCGGAGTTTCACTTCCAGAAACACTGGATTCCAATTTTAAGGGAGATTAGCTAAAAGAAACGTCCAGTTTTGTCATTGCTTGTCCTCTCTCCACTGCGCTCACAGGGTCTGTGAGAAGATCTCAGCTCAGTGCTCTGACTGATGAGGGGAAAAAAGCATATCCATGCACCTGGAAGAGGGCTGCTGGTTTGGGAATGGCTGTTGTGGCATCACAGGGTACTTGGAAAACTGGGCCTCCAAGTTCAGACAAGGTCACACAGACCGTTCTCAAAGAAAGTAAGTCAAGCTGTGATACAAGTCCAAGCGTTACTGCTGTCCATCAGCGATGGCTAATGGAGAGCAGCACAGCTTTTCAGGTACAGGACAGGAATGCTTTTCTTCCAAATTAAGGTAAAGATCAGGTCACATGTGGCTGATCAATGCTTCTGTACTCAGAAGTTCTGACCATGAAAAGGGTGGTATAACCTGTGAGAGAGATGCTTGGGCAGTAAAATTAACATATATAGTTTATGTCATCTTGGGATGTTAAGCTCAGGAGAATGGAACAACTCTACAGGAGAAAGTTATAGCAGATACTTGGTACTTGTACATGACAAATTCTCTTGCCAACCTACTTCCCTAAAGAAGTGCTTCTCCAAATAATCCTGCGGATAAAGATCCAAATCACAGAGGAGAAAACACACTGAACAGATCAATAGTGGAATTAGAAATGACAAGTTTGGCGACTCAGTATTTTACTCAATATTTTGCTTCAAACCTGAAATAGAAACTATTGTGGAGCAGATTAATTCAAAACAGAGGCCTCAGTAATGTAAGATGTACATTTCACTCTCACTTGATGAATATTCTTAAAATATACACAAGAAAAATGCCTGCAGGTGTTTCCTGGGCCAAAGAAAATACTCCCTCGGTGTATTTTTCATGTCATGCTGTCAGTGAATTCTTAGTACCAGGAAAAACTATCCTTTTTTTGCCCTTGTAATTAAAATGAGGAGTTGCTTTTATTTTGCTGTTTGCGGCTGTTGTTCTAATTAACTCTTGTAGATTCCGTATTCTTGTTTTCTGTTGGCTATAGCTCATGTTCCACGCAGCTTCATCCATCATTTCAGGTAACACAAGAGCTGTCTGAAATCTGTTGTGGTATTCATTGGCTTGGTTGCAACCTTCTTCATCAATTACAAGTATTCCCAGCAGATGCAATCTCTTATTGCCTTTTAATTGGTTCCTTGCAACAGTAGGATTTATGGGCTTTTTTCCCTGAATCCAATTTTATTACGGGAGCTTTGTGATAGTTATGGGTTCTTCAGTGTTCAAAATCCGATGGAAATGCTACTGGGCCAAAATCAAACTAATAGAATGATAATAGAGTTGATTTCATCTGAGGAGCATTAACCTTAATGAAAACACAGAAAATCAATGTGAAAGGCCAAAGGAGGAATTACTTATGCATCCATCACGTCAAAATTAATCATTTTAAGAGGCGTCAGAAGGAGACGGGATCTTCGCACTGGAATACTAACAGGAAGATGTGGGCATTAGCTGAAGTAGGTCTTCACAGAAAGGTAAGATAGTGGGTCTAATAGTGAAAAGCAGGAGGGACAAGGAACTATGAATAATAAAACCACATTACGCTGAAACTTGTTCATGCAACAGGGAGGACTTGTTTGTCTGTTGTTGTCACCATTAGCTGCAGTCCAGAGGGCAGACGAGCTATCATGACAGGTAGCCATGGCCAGCAGATGCTCATTAGCACAGGTTTTAAAATACGTCCTATTTGGTTTCCCTTAGATGAAAGAGAAGATAAAATGTATTTGTGCTTTAAAGTGACTAGATGCTACATGCCCACGAAATACTTGTCCATATATCCCTGGTGTAGCAGTGTGTCCCACAGTCAGTACCCTCACTCAACGTGAACAGGAGCCAGAAGCGTTTCATTCTGCTTCAGATTTAAAATCCTGACTAGGAAGGGTCTGGACAGTCCTGTGTAATGGGCTTGGGATCTGGGAGCAGGAAGGTATGTCTAGATTTGCAAACTTCAAGTCACAGGAGTGAGCAAGCCATCATTGCTCTGGTTAGATGGAGAGCAGGGGGACTTGGTGGTGCTCTGTGATTAGCCTGGGTCACACTGGCAATTAGCAGCCAGAGGGAGGGAAAATACAAAAAAAACCCAGCATGTTGTGATGCCTGCCCATGGATTCGCACCCATGCAAAGATGGGTCACAAGGCGTTTTCCCAATTCCATTGTGGATGAGCAGCAACATGGAGGAGCTCCCTCGGGCTCTTGGCGCCCACACACTCCTCCCCAGCTCCAGCTCCTCCGAAACACCTTTGCACGAGCATCACAGAGGCGGATGTATCCAGATGAGTTAGCACAGCATGCCTGGGCTAGGCAAGTGGTTTTTGGGAGAAAACCTGAAAACATGAGAGTCTAACATGACATGTGCCAGACAGCTTGGTTGACAACTCTTCAGCACAGCATTTCAACTGCTCAGCATTTCTCTCTGAGACTTTTCCTGCCATCTGCTGGAACTTCTTCTTGATTCCTTCAGCTACCACAGAATTTCTGTCCTTAACTTACCGTTCGTAACCCGGTACCGATACCACAAGCCTTTAAATACCAGACATCCTCTCTTTTTTTTGTATATTGTCTTGCAGGTGGATTTAATGCACGAGCCTTGAGGTGTGAGCTCAAATCCTTCTGGTTTTTGAGCAATTTGGGGCCATTTCTGCATATAACTGATGCAAGAAGAAATGAAATGGAGCAATGAGCTGGTACATACTCAGAAATACTATTTTTCACAGAATCATGGTTGCTCACACCAAAGAAATACTGAACCAGACTATAAATCCTGCCAACTACACAGGTCAACACTACTTAAGTTTTAGTTTGCTGAGTTAACACATGTGCTAATTTAGGTAATTCAGAGGGCCATGGTGCCTGCTGTAACTGCGGCTGAGAGGTCACTCTGACGGGAGACAGTTTTTTGCAGCTACTTACAGCCAAAGTGGGCAAACCCAGGGCTGTGTGGACATAGGCCTCACACCACCAGTCTGCCCCACCGCAGAGCAGGCCACAACGCTGCACAAAGTTCCACCTGTTACCAAAATATCAGCTCAATAACTTTCTAAGACCAATTTGTAGGAGTTAGAAAGCAAGACACTCTTTAATTCAGCGCTGGGAGCATACATGTATCATTTCATAATTGTACGCCCGAAGTATCAGCTGTTGCCAGTAGCTTATATGTGCCTTACACATACATTCATGACATAAAAAGTTTACATATGTATTATATTTCCAGTAAAAAGTTTACATATACGCTGCATTTCCCATAACTAATTAAAATATCTGCACAGTAATTGTGCACGCTTGATTAGCATGTGGAACGGTCTTCCAGCGGTCTGAGGAAGTCACTTAAGCCGTGTAGTCTTTCAGGCTCCCGTGCACCTGGGTTCACAAAGCCTGACTCCTCAAGTTGGTCTCAGTAGGGCAATTCATTAACTTCTTATCTATGTCCCTGTCTCCCAAGGCAGAGACAGCAAAGTGGGCCTCAGACAGACTAAAATCCTATTATCCTTATGCAGCTTCTTCCTAGCTAAAGTTAGCCAATATACATGTCGTAAGAATATTTATTAGATTATCCCGTCTATCAGGTTATACACCGAGGCGGATAACAACGTCATGGCGCGGTCATTCTCACACCCGTGTCCTCGCTCAGCACAGCAGCTCCACCGTACCCCACGATCGCTCCCTCCCTTGGCAAAAAAAAACACCGACCATCCACACCCGCACCGCCGCTCGAC